>NC_081554.1:10522121-10532121 GCF_963082655.1 Stomoxys calcitrans
GGGAGTAGGGTAGGGGTATCTGTTGTTCCATTGAAACAAATGAAGATGTTATGAAATGTTGTAGTTTAATTAAAAATTCTATTAACGTCTTCAAAAAGAAATTAAAAATAAAAGCTTTCCATTTTCGTGGTGACCTGGTGTATAGACAGATGTATGTTGGCCAAGTTTAATTTATGGGCCAATGTATGACAGTTTCATGTGAAGTGTAAATAAACAAAGTTAACAAAAAATCCAAACAATTGTCTCCACATGAAATATGAAGTAAAAATATTTGGCTTTAATTGGAGACTATGAAGATATTGAAAAAAAAAAATAAATTTTTAAAAAATTAAACTAGGCACAAGGCTGTGGGGGTGGCCCCATAGACACTTTTCCAGAATATTGATATCGGATTCGTGCTTAACTCCCAAAGACCTTTCATGTGAGCCCCATATTGCTATGGTCGTAAATTTTTCCCCTTTGGGGATGTTTTTGGGGAGGTCCCCATTTGAGTCTCATATTGTCATGGTCGGTAAACATGTCCGATTTAGGGGTGTTTTGGGAGTCCGACAATTGGATATCCGATACGTTTTTTTTATCCTAAATACCTTTCATTTGAGTCCCATATTGTCGTGATTGGTCTAAATATATGTTTGGTAGGTTTTGAGGGTGGGGCGGCCCCCCTAGGTACCCCATCCGAAATTTGGATACAAAATTTTTGTTTTTAGGGTAATATATGAGAGCATACAAAATTTCGCTTAAACAGGTTTCTGAAAAACAGGTTAAGGGGGAGGGTTCAGATATCAAAAAATGCGCCCCAAACCCAATACCCTCTAAAATAGGGTTTTTGGACGATCATGACAAAATGGGAGTGAAATGACAGGTATTCGGGAGTAGATTGCGAATATGGTCAGGGGGGAGAAATAGGCTTTAACATTTTTTGATTTCGGGAGAGGGCGGACCCTCCCCCTTACCCTAGCAACGCCATCCAAAACCAAAAGTAAACCGATAGGCACAATATGGGTATCAAATGAAAGCTATTGGAGACTAGAAAACGAATATGGTATTAAAATTTGGGTCCAAGTACCCAGTGGCCCTGCCCAGCCCAAAAACTCCTCTAAACAGATATATACGACATTCATGACAATATGGGTCTCAAATGAAAAGTATTCGACAATAGATTACAAATTTGGCATACAAAATTAGGTCCAAGTAATGGTGCATTCAATTGAAGAGCCATGTGTTTGGCTCCTTGGACCCAAAAGAAAGATATTTGGGAGTGGAGTAAAAATTTATCCAGGCACCGAAAAGGGGTACACTTCTCACACATCAATGAAAGCTTTCCGATTCAAGTTTAAACTCAATGCTAAGGGACTTTTTTATAGCCGTGTGCGAATGACGTGCTGCAGTGCGACATCTCTTTTTAGCATATTTTTTACATGACCATGCATGGCAAATGTCGCCAGCATTAAGAGGAGATCACCACCGCTTTTCCAATTTTGTCCGATCTTATCGCCAGGATTCAAATGCAGGCGTTCAGCGTTATCGGCGGACATAGGCTACAGTGGCACGAATTCGATATTCAGGGCGAAGTGTACCCAACCTAAAAAGATATAAGAGAGTTAAAGAAGGAGGCCACAGTAGCGTAGAGGTTAGCTGAACGCCTGAGTTCGAATCCTGGCGAGACCATCAGAAAAAAATTTCAGCGGTGGTTTTCCCCTCCTAATGCTGGCAACATTTCTGAGGTACTATGCCACGTAAAACTTCTCTCCTAAGAGGTTTCGCACTGCGCCACGCCGTTCGGACTCGGCTATAAAAAGGAGGACCCTTATCATTGAGCTTAAACTTGAATCAGACTGCACTCATTGATATGTGAGAAGTTTGCCCCTGTTCCTTAATGGAGTGTTCATGGGCAAATTTTGCAAATTTTGCATTTTGAGTTAAAGAAAGCACAGCGGAGCAGGCCGGGTTCGGCTAGTTTTATATAAATTTAGTTAAATTTTATTTTTTCTATGTTTATTTATTTTTTTATGTTATTATTTTCTTCCTTGGTTTCCTTAACATTTATCATTTTAAATCTCATTCATTACTCATTCCGTTTAAATTTTCCGTTTTTTTTTCATTTATTTTCCGATATATTTTGCACAATCCCCTTGAGTATATAAACACTAAAAACGACTGTGTGACTATCCATCTGAATGGCTGCCTGATTGCAGCAATTTTTGCATTGTTGTCATCAACATGAAGCTCTTTCCCCTGGCCAAGAGTTTATTGTATTTTATTTATAGACGTATTAATTTTTTTCATGGTTTTCTCCACAGCCACCATTCTTGTCGTAGTTTATGTGTTTAAATTCGAAACAAAAAAAAAAAAAAATAGCCAAGTTGTAAATGTGTCAATACTTGAATCATATTGAATGGATTGTGGATTGTTGGCTATTTTAATGTGAACACAAACGAAACAGTTGGTCCAATAGCTGGGGCTGGTTGGCCACAATGACCACAAGGCTAGCTAGCTCGTTGACTGGCTGGCTGGCTAGCGGGCATATATTAAATTTTTTTAAACAATTAATTAAAACAACAATCGCAACGTGTGTGGCAGTTGGTAAACCAAATTAAACTCCATAATCAATGAATTAAAATGTAAACAGTGGTTGCTGTGATTATAAATGATCTTTTTTTTTTCTTATAAAAAAAAAGGATCTAAAAATAAATGATGTCTAAATGTCTAGGGGAGGACGTCCCCTAGACAGTTGGTCTCAAATGTTGATATCAGATTCATGGTCTACTCCAAAATAACATTCATTTGCATCCCATATTTGCATAGTCGGCAAACATGTCCAGCTTGGGGAATGGGGCGGCCATTTAGTGATTTCTCTGAAAATATATATCAGCTTCGTATTCTAAAATTATCTCTTTCATTTGAGTCCCATATTGTTGTGATTGGTCTAAATATATGTTTGATAGGTTTAAGGGTGGGGCGTATTCATTCGAAATTTGAATATCAAATTTTTGTTTTTAGGCTACTATAAGAGAGCACACAAAATTTGGCTTAAATTGCACCACCCATCTCCGAGATTTGAAGTTTCTGAAAATAAGGGTAAGGGAGAGGCCGCCCCCTTCAGACATCAAAAAAAGTAGTACCCTATTTTCACCATGGGATCATTATGCACCATCTTTGAAAATTTCAAGAAAATCGGTTCAGCCGTTTTTGAGTCTATATGGAACAGACAAAAACAAATTGATTCCTATACCCTCCACCAAAGGATGGGGGTATACTAATTTCGTCATTCTGTTTGTAACACCTCGAAATATGCGTCTAAGACACCATAAAGTATATATATTCTTGATCCTTATGACATTTTAAGTCGAACGACCCATGTCCGTCGAACGACCCATGTCCGTTCGTCTGTCTGTCGAAAGCACGCTACCTTTCGAAGGAGTAGAGCTAGGCGCCTGAAATTTTGCACAAATACTTCTTATTAGTGGAGGTCGGTTGGGATTGTAAATGGCCCATGTTTTGATAAAGCTTCCATATAAACCGATCTTGGGTTTTGACTTCTTGAGCCTCTAGAGGGCGCAATTCTTATTCTATTTGGCTGAAATTTTGCATGAGGTGTTTTGTTATGATTTCTAACAGCTGTGATAAGTGTGGTTCAAATCGGTTCATAATCTGATGTAGCTGCCATATAAACCGGTCTTCAGTCTTAACTTCTTAAGCCACTAGAGGGCGCAATTCTTATCCGATTTGACTGAAATTCTGTATGAGGTGTTTTATTATGACTTCGAACAACTGGGTTGAGAATAGTTCAAATCGGTCCATAACCTGATATAGCTGCCAAATAAACCAATCTGGGGTCTTGATTTCTTGAGCCTCTAGAGGGCGCAATTCTTTTCCGATTTGGCTGAAAATTTGCACGACGTGTTTTGTTATGACTTCCAACAACTGTATTAAGAATCATTCAAATCGGACCATAACCTGGTATAACCTGATATAGCTGCCATATAAACCAATGTGGGGTCTTGGCTTCTTGAGCCACTAGAGGGCGCAATTATTATCCGAATTGGCTGAAATTTTGCAAGACGTATTTTATAATGACTTTTAGCAACTGTGCCAAATAGGGTTCAAAATCGGTTCATAACCTGATATAGCTGTCATATAAACCGATCTGGGATCTTGACTTCTTGAGCCTTTACAGGGAGCAATTCCTATCAGGATCTCCCTATTTTACTTCTTGAGCCCCCAAAGGGCGCAATTCTTATTCGAATTGGCTGACATTTTACACAGGTCTCCAAAATATAAACTAATTGTGGCCCAAACCGGACCATATCTTGATATCGCTCTAATAGCAGAGCAAATCTTTTTTTTTATACTTTTTTGCTAAGAAGATGCCGGAAAGGCCTCGACAAATGCGATCCATGGTGGAGGGTATATAAGATTCGGCCCGGCCGAACTTTTTTATTTATTATTTTATTTTATATTATTTAATTTTAATTTATTTTGTTTTACTTTATTTTTATTTTATTTTATTTTTTTTTTGCATTTTACTTTATTTTATTTTGTTTTTGTTTTTTTATTTTATTTTACTTTATTTTATTTTATTTCATTTTATTTTATTTTATTTTATTTTATTTTATTTTATTTTATTTTATTTTATTTTATTTTATTTTATTTTATTTTATTTTATTTTATTTTATTTTATTTTATTTTATTTTATTTTATTTTATTTTATTTTATTTTATTTTATTTTATTTTATTTTATTTTATTTTATTTTATTTTATTTTATTTTATTTTATTTTATTTTATTTTATTTTATTTTATTTTATTTTATTTTATTTTATTTTATTTTATTTTATTTTATTTTATTTTATTTTATTTTATTTTATTTTATTTTATTTTATTTTATTTTATTTTATTTTATTTTATTTTATTTTAGGCAATTTTGTTTTATTTTATTTTAGGCAATTTTGTTTTATTTTATTTTAGGCAATTTTGTTTTATTTTCTTTTTGTTTTTTGACTATTTTGTTTTTCTTAAAGCCACTTTACATTTTTATGTCTTAACAGTTAATGGTTGACTTATTTTTTCTCTCGCTATCTATCAACCTTTCAAAAAATCCCCATTTTAAAATTATAGTCCAGCACAACCACAATACACATTTTTTTTTTTTTTTTTGGTTTAACTATCTTTAGTCATTTTTTTCTGCTCATTTCACTGAACCATACAAATTTAATTTCTCATAATTTAAAATTTTATTTTACTGATATTGTTTTCCCTCAAAATTTCTTACAAATCTTTCAGGGGCATTGCCAAAGTGGGCGAACCCAATAATATTTCACCCATCAGTTCGGGCATATTGTATGTCGATCCCGCCATACACACCACCCTGAGGCGAAAACAACGAAGACTTGTTCGTGACAATCCTGGTGTCTTGGGTGCCTTGGTCAAAGGAGCCAATTTGGCTATCAGCGAATGCCAGCATCAGTTTAGAAATCGTCGTTGGAATTGTTCAACGCGTAATTTTCTTAGAGGCAAAAATCTCTTTGGAAAAATTGTGGATAGGGGTAAGTAACCAACAACAACAAAAAAAAAACACAAAAACAAAGAAAAATGAAACAAACACAGGCCAAAGGCCTTATAAATTCCCACACTTGGTAATTGGAGACTTTGACATAAAGTGGCGCTTGAGAATGTTAAGGTTCTGTTTTCAAAACAACATTTTTGGGTTTGCTTGTCTCTTTGTGGGTTGTACCCCAGCACACAGAAATGGTTGAGGTTGTCTGTGTTGCAGTTGGATGATCTTTAGGTTTGTGTGTAATTTCTTCCTCCCCTTATAAATAAAGGCCGATATTTTTGTTGGTGTTTTTGGTTTTCCTGTTTTGTTCGTTATTGGTTTTGGTATCTCTCTTTGGTCAAGTGCTTTAGCTTGTTTTGTAATTCGATCTATTTATGAAGAAGTAACCAAATTAATATGTGCATGTTTTATATGTTTCCGTCCGTCCGTCTGACTGCATTCTGTTGTTTTTGTCAACCATAAGGAAGACATTTTAACATGTTGAGTTGTTTACCTCCTTGACATAATATCCAAAAGATATGACAAGTGTATGGTTCGAAAAACAGAAAAAAATTTTAAAAAATATGAGGAATACCCTGGGTGTGGTACATTTGTTTTGCATCCTAATGTCAACATAAATTAATAAGAAAAGAAAGTAAGATATCGTGTTTGGACTCCTGGGGGAGAAAGAAGGAGTTAGAAAAGAGGTATAGATATTATAATATAAAACAGCCGGACAGACGGGAGGTCTTAACTAAGCAGTCTCAAAATTCCATTGCGATTAAGAATATTTTCCGGAGCTACAAGTGTACCCTCCATCCCAAGGTAGAGGGCAAGCAATATTTCCTTTTTTTTCTGGCTTCTTATTTTTCCCCATATATGAATCGTTATAAAAAGATTTCCTTTCTTTGTCAAGTATAAGGAAAAACATTGAAACCTGTTACAAACGTCTGCCCTAAGTCATAATGATTTTTTACACACTATTATATCTTAAAAACCGTCTGTCCATCGGTCTATCTGTCTGTCTTTCTGTCCGTCCTACCATTCATTCATCTTATGAATGACAGGCATTGTCTGTTTACACAATTTTCCTCTGATCATGATGGGCTGTTTTTGTATGCCTCTCTCTCTCTCTCTCTCTCTGTCTTAGCATTTTGCATACATTCTGCTGCGTTCTGTTCTTGTTGTGTTTTTTTCCCGGTTTTTGTTATTGTTTTTGCCAATAAATATTGACATAATGACAGCTTGTCAAGTGTGTGTTAATTAAATAAGACATTTGTGAATTTCTTTATTTTTTGTCCAAGTATAGTAAATGCATGCTCGATTGCTAACAAATAAAGTCAAGAGAACAAAAACCCCAGCTACTCAGAAGCAAAAACTAAACGAAAAGAAACAGTTTTCAGAGGAAAACAAAAACCAGAGATCAATCAGAGAGAATGGAAAGAGTGCAAATGTCATAACTATAACATTGGAATATGCAAAAAATTTTAGGAAAATTTTTGTATAAGAAAGGGAACAGTTTAAAGGTCCTTCTTGACCTCTTTGGTTTCTAATATAAAAAAATTTTAAAATGCTACCTTATATTAGACCCCTAGCTGAGCCTTTCTATTTCATTGTGTATAGTTGTGAAGGGAAAACACAACACTCTATTGGGAATTTGTCACTTAGTTCACTAGGGTTTATGAGCTGAGAAATGATAGATGGATACCTGTATCGGATAATAAAATCCCTAAAGGAAGTTGTGATGTTAGGTAGATTTTTGTATTTTATTATGGTCACGTGTGCCTTTTAATAGTTGTGACCTGGGGTTTTGTAGATGTAATTATGACTACCTGGAAGTTGTATTTATTTCCTTTTTTTATAGCAATGAAGTCTTGATATCAGTTAACTCCTATTTTATTTAAAATAAAATAAAATGCTTCATTCATAAAGTGCATGGTGTGGCCTTACAATTAGTGTACTTCAATGTTTAAATAAGTGCGTTGCCAAAGTTGTATTTAACCGTTGCCAACATATTAAACCCCAAAACTCATTCTCCATAGCCGCATCTTAACCTACTGACTGACCGTCACGCCAAAGAACACCAACACCCATTTCACTACGAATACCACAAACCCGTATCCCAATAGTGACCACTTTAGCAAACGCTTTTGCCCCCACATACCAGTTACTTCTTGTACTACGAATACCACAAACCCGTATCCCAATAGTGACCATTTTAGCAAACGCTTTTGTCCCCACATAGCAGTTATTTCTTGTACTCTCACCACTAATACTCCATCCTATGGCTTTGCATTCACAAATAATGGTTGCTTAAGTAGAAACAACGACAATTTGCTGTATTCCTGCTTCTTCTTCTGCTTTTATTGAAAATGTATTCCTCATTTTAATGGATTTTCTTTTTGGAAAATAAATAATGCACCACAAACCCCTTGCCCCTTGGGCTAATAATAATATTTACACAAGTCTGTGGAAAAATATCTTTCGATGCATGCCAATTTCATTAAAACCCATTCAGCCATTTGCCCGTAATATGTACCACATACTCGCCTTTATAAAACCCAACTACTACTGCATATGACCCGTAGGTATAATATGGTTTTTTTGTTGTGCAGTTGCGAATACATATACAAACAACAACAAAAAAATGCGAATGTCTCGCACTACATGCCAAGCATCGCCACGTACATCACACCCCCATAACCCCCTCACCTAAATAGTTATACACTTTCTCTCGCACCATTTGTTTCTCTTGCTCTCACTACTAATACTCGATCATATGGCTTTGGATTGACACCCATTACGAATGCTTTACAAGAACACCAACAACAATTTGCTGTGATTATGCTTCTTCTTCTTTTACTGAAAATTAATTCCTCATTCATTCATGAAAAAAGAAAGGAAAATTAAGAAGACCTATTGAGCCCTATTTCAAAACATAGGCGTGCTCCACACCGTACTCAACAGTCGTTGGGTATGTAGGGCTATGCCTTTCTTTCGATAAAATGCATTAAACATGATCTCGAGCTGGAATATATTCGAAAAATCCTGAAAAAATAAAATAAAAAAATTACTTAAAAATAAATGTAAGTTAAATTTAACCACCAGAAAACTAAAAAAAAATTAAATTAAAAAAAATCTATAAAATAAATTTTTTTTCTGGGTTGTTTTGTTTTTCCCTCTTTCAATGAATGAAAGAAACGATCATCACAATTCGATCAACCTTCACAAAACCTGATAACAGGCCAGCAGGGAGAAGTCAATTGCTTGTGAAAACATAAAAAGTCCATAAACTAACATTTTATGAGTTGTCAAGTGTTGTTATCTAAGCATAAGACCTAAAAAAAATTTGAAAAAAAAAAAATTATGTGCCAGCAGAGCGGGGTTAAGAAAATAGTTTCTCCTACCATAAACGTAAGAAATAACTCAATTAAAGATTTTCCATAAAAACTCACAATCAATGAGCCCTCTTTTAATTTGGCTTATTTTATAGCTCAAATATCTGCTTTTTTTGATTTTACACATTTATGGCTGCTTGATAATTAACACCTTTTAAAAAACAATTAACACCCGAAAAGAGAGACATCAAATGAGTTTACAATTTTCATGTCTACCAAAGTCAAGGCTTTAAATTCAAACTACTTTGGGACAAAGTCACACAGCAGGACATAATTTCTTCACAGTTGGCCTAGGGGTGTGAGCCTTTTAAGGCTTAGGAAATTTGCTACACCCTGGCAAAAGATTTAGTTTTTTCTAAGACTCCCTCCAAGGTAGCCTAAAGTCTCTTTTTTTGCTAAACTATATGACATGATTAGTGATAACCTAAGGCCAAACGGGCTATGATAAATCAATTATGTTAAAAGATTTGACCAAAAGACAACAAAAAAAAAACAGACATTAATATTGGTTGGCAGTCACCCCGGCCAACAGTTTGTGGTAGAAATGAAAATTCACAAATCATGTTATCTGCTTGGATTTTTGCAAAGCAGGCGTTTCATTTTGTGGTAAATTTGGTTTTTGGTGCAAATGAATGTGGCAAAAAGAGAAAATCGTTAGCAGAACAAATTGGCATTCAAAGATAAGAGTTGAAGTTACAGGGTGAAAGGTAGTAATGAAATTCAAAAGAAATCTTCTTTTGTTATAGAAGAAATTGAAATGTTGTGAAAGGGAGGAGGAGGAACTGAAAAAATTACTCTTCAACTTATCAAGAAAAGATATGTGCAAATAAGTTCGGCTGGAAAAAATCTTCTATAGACCATTCACCCTGAATCGCATTTGTTAAGTTCATCGCCCAGTATCTCTTTATACGCAAAAACTATAATGGATAAAAAGTGTTATGCTTTTGGAGCTATATCAGGCTATAAACCGCTTCGAGCCATATTTACTTAGAAGGTTGGAGATCACATCAAAAGTTATTGCTCAGCTAAATCGGATAGGAATTGCGGCATTTAGGGACTCAAGAAGTA
>NC_081554.1:10537121-10634930 GCF_963082655.1 Stomoxys calcitrans
TTTGTAAAATCGAGATTTTGCTAATTTTATTTTAAAATTGCATTTCTTAATTAAAATTATTAAAGGAATATATGCTACTGTGAATATGTTTTTTTGTTTACATATACCCTACATCGTTGGGCGCTAGTTTGTAAATCTAGTTGTTTTTTTTTAAGATTTTATAAAACTTACTACTAAAAATAATGGAAGTGTTATGATATTATGAAGTAAAATGATTTCTTTATATTCGAGTATAATAGCTTGATTTTTCTGGGTTCAACGTTGGGCGCCAATTTTGGGCAAAAAAATTAACAATTTGCTAAATTGCATTGCCAAGATGTTTTTATGGCATTTAAAGAAATTTCTAAACAGCCACCGAGGCGCAGAGGTTACCATGTCAGACTGAGACGCCAAATGCCTGGGTTCAAATCCCGGCATGAACCTCAGAGAACTTTTCAGCGGTGGTTATTCCCTTTCTAATGCTTGCATCATTTGCATGGAATAGATTTGAAGCGGAAAAAAACAAAAATTCATTTGAAATCAAACCCCAAAGAAAACAAATATGTGTGTTGGGTAAATATCATAGATGATTACAAGATTACAAACCACCCAGAACCAAATTAACCTGTTTCATAGTGTAGGGAAGGTAATCAACCCAAGAAACAACAACCAACATCAACATTTCAAAAATTGGTGTCGCTATGTGACACCCCGTTCGGATTTGGCATAAAAAGGAGGCCCTCTATCAATGATCTAAAACTTTAAGCGGACTGCACTCATTGAGAGATATGAGAAAAGAATCCCCTGTCACTAATGGAATGTTCCTGCGAAAGTATTGGTATGTGTCATTTTGTTGTTGTTGTTGTTGTAGCAGTGTGTTGTACACTGCGGAGGGCCAATCGGGGCCCATCGGGCCAATCCGGTACGTACAACCGGTTGCCATGGTATTGGTGTGATTTTGTATTCATGCCTTATGTTGGGCGCCAGTTTATGAAGAACGGTTTTTGGAAAAAATAATTATGAAATAACTCGAAAGGAGTATGGGGAAAACTTAATTTGGTGATAAGTTGAGGTTTAAAAAGCGTGTTGCGTTTATTTTTTAAAGGCTTTTTGTTCCACGTTGGGCGTCAGTTCTAGCAAAATATTGTTTTTTTTTTTTTAATAAGTTTAGAAAATGAATAACATTCACGAATTGTGAATAAAAAAGCTTCAATTGCATTATCGGATTTTTATTTGCTAGCCTAATGTTGGGCGCCAGTTTATGTGGAGTATTATTTTTTTGGGGAAAAAATGATTAAAAATAAGTATTCAATAAAGTAAAGATGATAGAAAAGTTATCATATTTTCGATGCAAATAGTTTTTTTAAATTGGGTGAGTCTGTTTTTGTGTGAAACGAGCATTTTTTCATATCCAAGCCTAATGTTGGGCGCCAGTTTATATGGAATATTATTTTTTGGGAAATAAGTCATTTAAAGATGATAGAAAAATTATCATATTTTGGATTCAAATAGTTTTTTTTAAAGTGTTTTTGCATCTGATTTTACAAGATATTGATATTTTTAGAGGTCCCTTGTTGGGCGCCACTTTTGTTGCAACGAGTATTTCCATAATGTATAACAGTGCATTTCCAAAAATTTAAATTAAATTAAAATTAAAATTTGAGTTTTGGTTTTTTTTATATCCATGCCTAATGTTGAAAAAATAACTGAACTTCTTTTCGATGTAGATCGTTGTGGATTACAAATGGATCATATCCGTTAAGATATAGATATAGCTCCCATTTAAACCAATCTCCCTATTTGCCTTCTTGAGCCCTTACGAGCCGCAATTTTCGTCCGATTTGGGTGAAATTTTGCATGTGGGGTTCTGTTATGATTTCCAACAACTGCGCCAAATGGTCCAAATCGGTCCATAACCTGATATAACTCCCATATAAACCGATCTCCCGATTTGACTTCTTAAGTCCTTACAAGCCGAAATTGTTGTCGGATTTCGCATGCGGTGTTCTGTCCATGGTAATGGGTTCCCAGGATTCGGCCGGGCCGAACTAAGCACGCTTTTACAAGCAACCAAATTAAAAACATTCACGAAAATAAAGTAAAATTTGTTATAGCTTTTCACTTCTGTACACGCGCCCACCGTTGGGCGCCAGTTTGAATTTTTTTTTTAAACAGTAAATATATCTGTTCTGTCCACCAACTTCATATATTCTACCTTTTTGCTCATTGACATAAAATCATTTCAATGTTTTTGCTATTTTTGGATTTCCATCTTAGGTTGGGCGCCACTTTTAGATATACTGCAGCTTTTTTCATAGCTTCTAATTTTTTTTTTGAAAATATTTGCTCTTTTTTTGCTTCTTTGAAAATTTGCTTTTAAACCTCAACTTACATTTAACTTTAATTTTTTCCTTTTGCACCAACTAACTTCGCGTTGGGCGCTAGCCTATAACATCATTTGTAATTTTTTTCTCTCAGATTTTCTTTGTATAACTACATTTTGCTTAACATTTGTCAAAATTGTTTTGTTGTGTTTAATGTCAACTAAATAATTGTTTGTCTAGAGTTATGGCAGCACAGAACATCTGATAAATATACGGTCACACGCTACTCCTCAGACTGGCTGCTACTGCAAGCGGTGGCCACTTGAGAAAAAAGGTTTCTGCAGGCATTCAGGAGGGAGGGCTACATCAGCATCAACATAAAAAAAGAACACTGAACATAAAAAGTCAATTTTCATTGTTAAATCCTTCCTTTGGCAGTAGCCTGGATTCATGTGTACGGTTTTGTGATTTATAAACACAAGAAACCAAATATATATTGTATGTCTGAGACACAAAGCGCAGATAACCAAAGAAAGAAACCAAGGCAGCCAGCCAGCTAGGCAGCTACCACTTGATGATCAAGATCATCTTCATTGTCATAAAAAAATTTATATGAATAAACAACATTTGGTGGCAGTGATTACTTGAAGTGTCATAATTGACCAAAAAATGTAAAAACATGAGAGCCTCCCATAGCAAGCAGCACCGTCCCATTCTGCATTGGAATTGCCAGACTGATACAGCTGAATCTAGTTAGGCTAGGAAATATCTACAGCACTGGCTTGTCCAGCCATAGAGATAGTCAAGATGAACGATCATCAGCATCAACATCGTCAGGCAAGCTGAATGATTTTAAAGACAAGTGCTATTACTCATAAAGATGATAAAGATTATTTTGCTGTGTGTATTTTGGGCTTTAAAAATAATACTCATAAATTTATGTCTTCTTTTCGATTTTTAGAAGGGGGGGAGGGGAAGCTACGATTGTACAACCGACGAATGAGAATTCCTACTTAAAACTCGCTTTGGGTGGCATAATAAAGAAAAAAAAAATATGAAGAAGAAGTAGTTATCTTGTCAAAATAAAAGACAAGACAAAACAAGATAGGCAGAAAACAAAAGCTGGCCATTATAAAAAGTTGGTTTTCTTTTTTGGATTAATCAAAAAGACCTCCCTGGCAGATTTTCCCATCGACATTTTGAAGAAGTACAAAATTTTAAAATTTTTCCAAAAAAAAAATAACGGTATTATTGTCATTATTTTTTTAAGGCCCGCGTTGGGCGCCAGTTTGCTAAATTTGTTTAACAATCCTATTTTTGACTTGTTGAGCTTTGAGTTTAGATTTTCCTTTAATGCTTATCACAACATGCCTTCTCTCGTTAGAAACTCAGTACTACAATATTGTTCTCTACTTCACGCTGGGCGCCAGTCTGATAAATGTTGACGTTTTATACTTTTCGGTTTTTTTTAACATAACATCTTGTCAAGACATGTTTCTTTGTATGAATTATCCAATTTTTATGAGTATCTATCTTCATTATCATAGGTCAGGCGTTGGGCGCCAGTTTAAAAATTTGATTCCATTTAAAGGGAAGGAAATGGATTGATAATTTGAGAAACAAAATCAGAATAAAATATGGTTATCCAAGCTTTGGACTCGTTTTTGCCCAAAGGTGCTGTAATTAGTTAAGCACTTTGCGTTGGGCGCCAGTTTCGAAACTATATTTTTTCCCATTGGCGGTTAGAAATCTTTTTGAATAATTTTATAACTACTGCATGAATTATGAATTTGCCCAAGCTGTCAAGTTTTCCGCGCTTTTTGTCAAATGTGCTGTTATTCGTTTTAAGCCTTACTTCGGGCGCCAGTTTGGTCATATTGTTTTTTTTTTTATAATTTTCTATTATTTAATTTTTATAATCTTTTCTCATTGCCCTTTCATTAAGCCCCAATTATTGTAATGCCTTAAAGTTTTTTTTTTAATTTTTTAAATTATTCCTAAAGACCTCCCTGAATGTTTCTTTACTTGTGTTTTTTTTTTGCTTACAAAAAATCTCTGTAATTGTTTTTCATTTTCATTTTTTTTTAATTTTGTCTTTCTGCATTTTCTCATTACAGGATGCCGTGAGACTGGTTTCATTTATGCCATTACCAGTGCCGCTGTTACCCATTCCATTGCTCGTGCCTGCAGCGAGGGTTCCATAGAATCTTGCACCTGTGACTATAGCCATCAATCGCGTTCTCCCCAGGCCAATGCGCAGGCGGGCAGTGTGGCCGGTGTGCGCGATTGGGAATGGGGCGGTTGTTCGGATAATATTGGTTTTGGCTTCAAATTCTCCCGCGAATTCGTTGATACTGGCGAACGTGGACGCAATTTGAGAGAGAAAATGAATTTGCACAATAACGAGGCGGGAAGAGCGGTAAGTTGAGTTTGTATCTTTCACCTCCTTCAATTTCTTCTCCTCTCTTGTACATACTACTACTTTATAATTTATGTTGATCATGCTCATTTTATGACTTCAACTAATCAAGAGTCATTATTAGATCATAAAAAAATGGTATTTCTAATGTTGCCTTGGTTAGTCCAAAGGATGCCACAATTCATCGTTCAATGGCAATTGGTTTGGGATTTTGCAACGATGTGTGTGGTGCTGCTTATTGATGGGAGCTTCCTTATCTAAGAGCCATGCCATTAGGTTTATGACCATGGCGATTATTTGGCTTAAACAGGAAAATCATTGTAATAGATACACAGTTGTACACGCGGAAAAATAATCTTAGTAATATTTTGTAAAAATAAAATTTGTATTTATTTGTTTTACCCTCCACCATAGGATGGGGGTGTACTAGTTTCGTCATTCTGTTTGTAATACCTCGAAATATTTGCCTTTATGGGGCCTTATAAAATATATATGTTCATGATCGACATGAAATTTTAGGTCGATCTAGCCATGTCCGTCCGTCTGTCTGTCCGTCCATCTGTCTGTCCGTCCGTCTGTCTGTCCGTAAGTACTTATTATCAGTGCATGTCGGTAGAGATTGTAAATGGGCCATATCGGTCTATGTTTTGATATAGCTGCCATATAAACCGGTCTTGGATATTACAGTTCTTATCCCATTTTGCTGAAGTTTTGCATGAAGTGTTCTGTTGTGACTTTCAATAACGGAGCTAAATATGGCTCAAATCCGTCAATAACCTGATATAGCTGCCATATAAACCGATTTTGGATCTTGATTTCTTAGGCCTATAGGCCTATACAGAATCCACGGTGGAGGGTTCAAAAGATTCGGCCTGCCCGAACTAAGCAAGCTTTTTCTTGTTCTATTTGATTTTATTTTTTTTTTATTTTATTTTAATTTTATTTCATTTCATTTCATTTTATTTTATTTTATTTTATTTTATTTTATTTTATTTTATTTTATTTTATTTTATTTTATTTTATTTTATTTTATTTTATTTTATTTTATTTTATTTTATTTTATTTTATTTTATTTTATTTTATTTTATTTTATTTTATTTTATTTTATTTTATTTTATTTTATTTTATTTTATTTTATTTTATTTTATTTTATTTAATTTTATTTTATTTTATTTTATTTTATTTTATTTTATTTTATTTTATTTTATTTTATTATATTTTATTTTATTTTATTTTATTTTATTTTATTTTATTTTATTTTATGCTATTTTATTTTATTTTATTTTATTTTATTTTATTTTATTTTATTTTATTTTATTTTATTTTATTTTATTTTATTTTATTTTATTTTATTTTATTTTATTTTATTTTATTTTATTTTATTTCATTTTATTTTATTTTATTTTATTATTATTATTATTATTTTATTATTTTATTTTATTTTGCTTTATTTTATTTTATTTTTATTGTATTTTATTTTATTTTGTTTTATTTTGTTTTATTTTATTTTATTTTATTTTATTTTATTTTATTTTATTTTATTTTATTTTATTTTATTTTATTTTATTTTATTTTATTTTATTTTATTTTATTTTATTTTATTTTATTTTATTTTATTTTATTTTATTTTATTTTATTTTATTTTATTTTATTTTATTTTATTTTATTTTATTTTATTTTATTTTATTTCATTTTATTTTATTTTTTGATATTATTTTATTTTATTATTTTTTGGTTTATTTTTTTGTATTATTTATTTATTTTTTTTTTCGCTTAACTTTTTTCACCACGAAGTGTATTTTGAATATAATTTCCAAGCATTTAGTCCATACTCCTTGTCAAAGTTGTAATCACAAATAAAGCTTTACATGTGCAGTCAAATTGTTAACCTCTCTTCTTGCCTCTGCTCTAAGACATAAGAAAATTGCCCATAAATTTTGCTATTAATCCTCTATGCTCTAAAAACACAAATTTTCATTTTTATTACAACTAGTACACGGTAGTAGGCCTCAGCAAAACCAAAGCCTGGCATTGGACATGCAAACTTTCAGCACAGTCTTTCTCACAGACTTTATCTGCCTTTTAGTTTTAAGCTGCATTTGGATATTTATGTCTTCATTCAGGCGGGATATTTTTCAAGCAATTAATACAAAATGTTGGTTACCCCTCTTGCAAGAAATCCTCACTTAGGCTTAAGAGATTTGCAAGTTGGGGGAGGGGGGTTTCCTTGTTTGGTTTCCAATTTATACAAAAAGGAAAAACTTTCAAGAAAAATTGAGTCGTTGTCTTCGTGGTAGTCGTCCTCATCATGGTCATCGTCGTTGTTGGTGGTGATGGTGGTTTCCTATGCTTTATTTTGTTACGGTTATATCATAATATCGTGTGGTACGCAACGACCACCTCGTAAGATTTCAAAACTAAAAAAAAGAAACAACAGCAAAAAATTGTTGCTGCTGCTGTTGTTGCTTGCACCCATTGTGCGTTGTAATAATATCAACAACATCAATATAGAAATTGACCTCATGCTGTGAAGTTTTTCGCCGCGATTGCCAATCGATCCTGAGTTATGGGTATTTGCTGATATGCTGGTGGCTTTAATGGTAGGATCCTATAAGGGATATGGGATAGTTGTATTATTGCAGTATGATGGTTAATTCGAAAATCAGAGACAGTGGTGAGAAACGGGGAGTAAAATGAAACACAAAAAAATTTAAAAAATAATTATAAACAAAAAAATCCAAAAATTAATTCATACAAAATAATTCAAATTAAGAAAACAAAATAAAAATAATTAAATATAATAAAATAAAAAAATAAATTTAAAGAAAATAAAACGAAACAAAATAAAATAAAATAAAATAAAATAAAATAAAATAAAATGAATTAAAATAAAATAAAATAAAATAAAATAAAATAAAATAAAATAAAATAAAATAAAATAAAATAAAATAAAATAAAATAAAATAAAACAAAATAAAAAAAATAAAATAAAATAGAATAAAATAAAAAAATCAGGAGAAGAAATATGTTTTAATTTTTTTTATTAAATCCACTGTTTCATATATATTGGTGTCCTTTCAACTGCTTGTGTATGACTTGTATGTTTGATTATTTCGTTCTGTAGTTTCGTTTAATATTTTTTTTGCATTAAATGTGATTTTTTTTTGCAAAACAACATTTATTGCTTTTTAATAATGTTGCAAATGTTCACCCAAGATGATCAACATGATGATGATCTTTGTACACTTACAACAATTCTACTCCCCCAGGGAGCAGGCCCAAGCAGAGCCATACTGCAGGCAATGTAAATCAAGCCAAGCAGAAAGCGAAATAATTCAATGGTGGCCAAGGTTTAGTTGAGTAAAAAATAATTGAGTGGAAAACATATTAATGCACAGAAGGGTGGCTTTAATAATACGCCATAAAATGTCAAAAATGAGCAGCACATAAATTATAAACATAAACGAAACATAAGACTCAGAACGAAAAAAGTGGTGGTGGTGGTGGTATTAATGAAGTCATATATTTGCTTAAACAAAATGTACTAATTTTTGTTCTTTTTTTTTGTTGTTTTTCATTTTCAGCATGTCCAAAGTGAAATGCGCCAAGAATGCAAATGCCATGGCATGTCAGGTTCTTGCACTGTTAAAACCTGCTGGATGCGTTTGGCAAATTTCCGTGTGATTGGTGATAATCTCAAGGATCGCTTTGACGGCGCCTCTCGTGTCATGATGAGCAATAGCGTTCGTCCCAGTGGCAGTGCCAATGCTGTGGGCATTCCCAGCCTTAGTCCAAATGCTGTGGGAGTAATGGCCAATGGTTTGTCCCCAAATGCTGCCAGTTCGAGTGTCTATGATGATGAGCGTATGCTTAATGATGAGCATGTGATAAAACATCATCCCAATATGCCCTCACCCAATAGTCTGCCCAATCAGAATGGCGTTTCAAGAAATGCTGTGCGAGGACGCCAGGGACGGCAAGGCAGAAAAAATAATAGGTAAGTTTCCAACAAAAGAGGAAAACTAAAAAAAAAAACAATTTATTAAAATCAAAAATCACTTCAACACATTTCGAAAGTCATAAACAAGTTATTAAATAATTAAAAATATTTTCAAATATTTCCAATTATATTGGAAAGTTAATCGATCACAAGATTTAATATATAATAGATTATATACTTAAAAAAATAATTTAAAAAAAATTCTTAACAAAATCTCGGCAAATTATTAATGATTTTGAAAAAACATTGACAATTCACCATCACCATTTAATACCCAGTGCCGTATTGCAGATCATTAAAAAAGTTTTTAAATATATTTTAAGTCATTGAGCCATCGCTATTTTCGATAATAACAAAAACCATCGATAGGTTATTTATTTTCGATAAAGAATTGATTATCGATGAATAATTGGTTATTGATAAATTTTTGATTATCGATGAATATTTTTTATCGATAAATAATTTATTATCGATAAATAATTTATTATCGATAAATAATTGATCACCGATAGATAGTTTATAATCGATAACCAATTCATTAACGATAAATAATTTATTATCAATAGTTAATTTATTACCGATAAATAATTAATGATCGATGAAAAATCAAATATCTACAAATAATTAAATATCGAAATATTTTAAATAACTCGAAACTCAAGTAAAACTCGATAACGATTTTGAAAAAATCGATAGTTACAATTCAAGTAAAACCCAACTTTTTGCAATGTGTCTTATCGATGAAATTTCTGATATAATTTTACAAATCGATAACTTTTATAAACATAGCTTTTTTTTCATTATCGATAACTTATATAACTCGAAACTCAAGTAAAACTCGATTTTTTGCTATGTGCATTATCGATGAAATATCTGATATAATTTTACAAATCGATAACTTTTATAAACATAGCGGCGTAGTTTGTTTTTCTCATTATCGATAAATAATTCATTAATGATAAATAATTTATGATCGATAAATTTTAAATAACTCGAAACTCAAGTAAACCTCGATTTTTTGCTATATGTATTATCGATGAAATATCTGATATAATTTTACCAATCGATAACTTTCATAAACATAGCGGCTTAGTTATTTTCTCATTCTAAGCAAAATATTGCGGTTTTATTTCAACACCCAGTCTAGATTTTATAGAACATAACAAACCAATGCTAGATAAATATTCAAATTTATCGTTAGTATATAACCTGGTTTTAAATCTTTTTTTATGATTTATAGCAAAAAGTCATTTATTTAACTTAAAATTAATATGAATTAATTATGAAAATTAATATGAACTTTAGATTAAATCTATTTAAAATGTTGTTATGTTATCGCTTAGTCAAGGTAATCGTTATCGGTTTTAAAATTTTTATCTCTCATTACTTTTTCCTTTTCAAGTAAAATTTTTTCTTGCTTGACTTGCGCTTCACTTTCATGTTTTTCAATTATTATTATCGTTTTCCAACATATCGATTTCAACTTACATTTTACCTTCAGTTCATTTTTAAAAATCCTTATATGATTATGTTTTAACTACTTCTTGTTTTGTCATGTCATTTATCGATAACAATGACCCTCAAGGTTATTGCTATCAATTTTGAAAAATGTTTTTACATGAATATTATTTTTAAAGGGAATTAATTTAAACTTTAGATTAAATCTATTCAAAATGTTGTTATATTATCGGTTTTTCATGGTTATCGTTGTCGATTTTGAAAGACTGTTTTACCTGAATTTGATTATAAAAGTTTATTGTTAAAGGGAATTCATTTAAACTTTAGATTAAATCGTTTTAAAATGTTATTACGTTATCGATTTTTCATGGTAATCTTTATCGATTTTGAATTTTTTTTATTAAAGTTTATTGTTAAGGGGATTTAATTTAAACTTTACATTAAATCTATTTAAAATGTTATAATGTTATCGATTTTCATGGTAATCGTTATCGGTTTTAAATTTGTTTATGTTTCATAACTTTAGTTATCGGTTTTGAAAGACGTTTTTACCTGAATATTATTTTTAAATGATAGTAGTTTAAACTTTAGATTAAATCTATTCAAAATGTTGTTATGTTATCGTTTTTTTATGGTTATCGTTATCGATTTTGAAAGACTGTTTTAACTGAATTTTATTAAACAAGTTTATTGTTAAGGGGAATTAATTTAAATTTTACACTAAATCTTCTTAAAATGTTGTTATGTTATCGGTTTTTAATGGTTATCGTTATCGATTTTAAAATTTTTTTTCTTTTATAACTTTAGTTAACGTTTTCTTTTCAATTATTAATTTTTCTCTGTTTCATTTTTCGTTTTTCTTGCAGATATTCCTTTGTGCTTAAACCTCATAATCCCGATCATAAGCCACCCGGCAACAAGGACATTGTCTACTTGGAACCATCACCCTCGTTCTGTGAAAAAAATCTACGCTTGGGCATACAAGGAACACATGGGCGCCAATGCAATGATACATCGATAGGAGTGGACGGTTGTGATCTGATGTGCTGCGGTCGAGGCTATCGCACCCAAGAGGTAGTTGTTGTGGAACGGTGTGCCTGCACATTCCATTGGTGCTGTGAAGTCAAGTGTAAATTGTGTCGAACGAAGAAGACGATACACACGTGTCTGTAAGGCACAAACTAAACGGCATTGCCGCCGCCTGTCTGCCAGCCAGACATTTTAGGAGGCCTCATCCCCAGCCAGCTGAAGCCCGGCTTGCTTCAAATAGCTCTCCGGTATCCGGTATGCAAAGCGCGAATGTAGACCTTGTCCCCGAGCAAGGCTTGTTATTTGTTGTAGTATTTTTTTTTTTTTTAATAATTTTTAATGTAAAACTCCCCTCTCCAGCCTTTTCTAGAGCCTTACAACTCTATTTGTATGAAAGCCAACACGACTTTGTAGTATTTAAATAAGGGACAGACAGACAGACGGCCAAGGAAAACAATGAACCCACAGACGGACGGACAACTAGACCCTCTTGACCGCAACAAGAACAAGAGTGGTTTTCAGTCTCTCCTTGTATTTGACAACATATTAATTTGCCATACTTTGTAAATGTCATTGCAAATTAATTGTAAACGATGTACGTGTGGTCTTAACATACAACAACAAGAAAAACAACAAAAATTAATAACTTCTTTATTTTACTGACAAAAAAAAAACGCTTTATTAACAAGGCGCTGGTTCGAATTATTTATTATTTTTTTTGATTTATTGTTTCTAATTGTTGTCTTTGCTTCAAAAACCCTTAAACCGTCCTAGAAATATTTTTCTAAAAAATCCTCCCACCCCCAAAAACCTACATTAGAAGCCTCAAATTTTCATAAAAAAAATGAAATCATAAAAACTCTGTCTGATCTTTTAAGAACATTCTTAGCAGTATTAAACATTTATACATACATACATCATATAGAATATATCCATATATACATACATACATGCATACATACTTACATATAATTTTGTAGAAAAAAACAACAAACTTTTCATAATAGAACTTTTAAAAAACCACACATCACAAACTCCCCCCATGAGAAACCTTAAAGCCCAGTTTATTAAATTTATAAGCAAAAGTTTAGCATAGATTAAAAATTAGTACTTTTAAGCTTCAATTTTAGTATAAATGCAATTTGTAATTATTATCATTATATTATTACAATAAATTGTACTAATATGTGTTATTTTTTAAGGATTTTTTTACAAAGACTGAATACATTGGAAAGAAGCGAAATTGTTTCTATTTCATTTCAAATTTCTTTAAATTAAAGCCCTTACTCTTTTTTTTCTTAAGTTATAAGCCTTTCCCCTTAATTTTGTGTAAATATTTTCATTTTCCCATTTTAAATGTAAAAATTATTTTTGTGATTTGTGAATCACAAACTTGTCGCCACCCCACTCCTCTCCAAGCATTTTGTGTATTGTATTATTGAACGAAAAAGAAAAGATGATGATCAACTATCTTTGCTTTAGTCTTAAGGCTTAGTTTAATATTTATGATTACAAATTTAAAAAGAAAAAATAAATTTTTAATAATTATTTAATTTATTGATTAAATTACTCGACTTGCTGTAGTTCTTAGTTTTGGTTGTATAGTATTTTATTATTATTTTTTATTATTTGATCTTAAATTGCTCTAAGTTAATTATTTTTTCATAAAAAAAAACAAGAGAAAATCAAAAAAGATACAAACCCATCACAACGAACTAAAATCGAAGAGAAAATATTGAAAGAAACACACACAAAATAAATGGAAAAAATAAAAGTTTTTATATGAAAAAAATTAAAAAAAAAATTAATTGTTTTTATTTGGGTTCCACTGTGACTTCTTTTACACTTTGCCATTTCAAGAGTTTTCATCGAAGCACGATATTGCAAAACAAGTAAAAGCGTGCTAAGTTCGGCCGGGCCGAATCTTATATACCCTCCTCAATGGATCGCATTTGTTGAGTTCTTTTCCCGGCATCTCTTCTTAGGCAAAAAAGGATATAAGAAAAGATTTGCTCTGCTATTAGAGCGATATCAATATATGGACCGGTTTGGACCTGTGTAAAATGTCAGCCAATTCGAATAAGAATTGCACCCTTTGGGGCTCAAGAAGTAAAATTGAGATCGATTTGAATGGGAGATGTATCGAGCTATAGACAAATTCAGACCATAGTAAACACGTATGTTGATGGTCATGAGAGGATCCGTCGTACAAAATTTCAGGCAAATCGCCTAATAATTGCGATCTATAGAGGCTCAAGAAGTCAAGATCCCAGATCGGTTTATATGACAGCTATATCAGGTTATGAACCGATTTGAGCCATACTTAGCACAGTTGTTGGATATCATAACAAATACTTAGTGCAAAAATTCATTCCAATCGAATAGGAATTGCGCCCTCTAGAAGCTCAAGAAGTCAAGTCCCCAGATCTGTTTATATGACAGCTATATCAGGTTATGAACCGATTTGAACCATACTTTACAAAGTTGTTGGATAACATAACAAAACACGTCGTGCAAAATTTCATTGTAATCGGATAAGAATTGCGCACTCTAGAGGCTCAGGAAGTCAAGACCCAAGATCGGTTTATATGGGAGCTATATCAAAACATGGACCGATTTAAACCATACATGACAGCCACGTGCAAAATTTCAGTCAAATCAGACCAGAATTGCGCCCTCTAGAGACTCAAGAATTCAAGACCCAAGATCGGTTTATATGGCAGCTATATCGAAACGTGGACCGATATAACCCATTTACAATTCCAACCGACCTAAATTAATAAGAAGTATTTGTGCAAAATTTCAAGCGGCTTGCTCTACTTTTTGGAAACTTAGCGTGCTTTCGACAGACAGACGGACGGACATGGCTAGATCGACATAAAATGTCGCGACGATCAAGAATATATTTTTTATGGGATCTCAGACGAATACTTGGAATAGTTACAAAATTAGTATACCCCCGTCTCATGGTGGAGGGTATAAAAAGTTAAATTTTTAGAATTTTTCTGTCTGAAGTTTTCAGCGAACGAAAACAAGTTTTTATACTCTCCACCATAGGAGCGTCATTTCGTCATACTGTTTGCACACCTCAAAATATGCATCTAAGACCTCGTAAAGTATATACGTTCTTGATCGTCATGACATATTAAGTCGATCTAGTCCGTCCGTACGTTAGTCTGTTCGTTGAAAGCCCGCTAGGCGCTTGAAATTTTGCACAAATACATTTTATTCGTGTAGGTCGATTGGGATTGTAAATGGGCCAAACCGGTCCATGTTTTGCTATAGCTGCCATATAAACCGATCTTGGATCTTGACTTCCTGAGCCTTTAGAGGGCACAATTCTCGTCAGATTTGACAGAAATTTAGGACGTGGTGTTTTGGTATCACTTCCAACATTTGGTATCACTTCCATATCAACTGTATAACTTGATATGGCTGCCATATGAACCGATCTTGGGACAAGACTTCTTCAGCTTTAGAGGGTGCAATTTTTTCCCCGCTGTAACTGAACTTTTGCATGAGGTGTTTTGTTACGACTTTCAACAACTGTGCTTAGAATAGTTCAAATCGGTTCATAATCTGATATAGCTGTCATATATATACCTATCTGGGGTCTTGACTTCTTGAGCCACTAGAGGACGCAATTATCATCCGATTTGGCTGAAATTTTGCATGAGGTGTTTTGATATGACTTTCTACAACTGTATTAAGAATGGTTCAAATCGGTCCATAACCTGTCTCGTTGTCGGCCCCCTATTTGTTGGGCGGTGTTGAGTCACCTGCCACTGCACGGCCTGATGTCGCAGGATGAAAGTGTCTACCTATTATAGTCTTCCCAATCTTGAAAAAGACAGCTTTGCTCTTGTAGTGCGCCATGCCTTTAGTATTAGCTAAACTTGTCACGGAGACTTGATCAATGCCAACCACAAAGAGACTTCCTTCCTACCTGTGGAAGGCCTCCCACTTCTCTGCGACCAAACGATCGTTTTGCTTGCCCAAGAATCCCAACATGCCTTACGTGGCAAATTTACTGCCTTATCCCTTGATGAAGACCGTAGCCTTTGTGAGCTGGGGTATATCTATTTTTCTCACCAGATAGAGCTTTGCGCCCTCCCAGGGAGCGTGAATACCTCTGACGAGCTATTTCATGGTATTATTCTTCGCTTAATCTCAAAACTGGTGTCATTCGTTTCGGTTACGGCGGTGCCGAGGTAGATAAAGTTACTGCCTGTCTCAAAGTTGTCGTTCCCAAATTTCTCCATTTTCTTTAGCTGCTCGGTTGTGCAAGGCTTTTTGGGAGTTGAAACCATCCATTTCGTCTTATCTCCATTTACCGCCAGACCCATTTTCACTGACTCTCTTTCGATTCTTTCAAAGGCTGCAGTTACAACTTCCGGTGACCGACTTATGATATCGATATCGTCGGCATAGGCGAGTAGCATGTGTTCTCTTGTGATTAGTAAAGGAGTATCGAAGGCGGCTTTGTAGTCATCAAAGAGATGGTAGGTGTTGATTTATCCTTCTCGGGTCTTTTCCAGGTTTTTTGCTCAGTGTGAATATGTGGCCTAGGGTGGATTTACCAGGTCTAAATGCGCATTGGTAGAGCCCAATCATCTCATTGATTTTAGGTTTTAATCTTTCACACAGTACGCTCTAGAGTATCTTGTATGTGATGGGGAGAAGACTTATTCCCCAGTAGTTGGCACATTCCGTCTTGTCTCCCTTCTTGTGTAGGGGACATAGTATGCTGAGGTTCCGATCTTCGGGTATGCATTCTCTAGCCAGATTGCGCAGATAAGCTGATGCCTATGCATTATCAGCGTGTCGCCTCCGGTCTTAAATAGTTCAGCGGGTAACCCGTCGGCTCCTGCTGCCTTATTGTTCTTTAGTCGGATCACTGCTACTTGCTAACCCCCATTAGCATTGGCCAAAAACTTTACTAAGGCAACATTGATTAATATATCAAAAGTGTTTCGTGTTTCCCTTAACAAATGTTCTTGGGAAAGTCTCCTTTCATTGCGAACAAAATCCAAACTACGCAAATCCAACTACGCCAAACTTTACGAAAGCCCTAAGACTCATTCTTTTCTTTACCGTACCAAACTTTTAGTCGTTATGCAGATGTTTCCCTCTCAATTTATTTTTAACCCACTTTTGCTTATAAAAAATACTCGCATCAGCAGCTCTGGACTTTTTCCCACTTAAATCACAATCGATCACCAGCAATGAGATAATCGGACACTTAAAACTTTCATTAGTTCGCAGTAGCCCAGTAAATCCTATGTGCGAAAGTAGCAAGACCCGATTTCATTTTATTGCGTCGTCAACGGTCGCCTTTGCCATTGACGTTGTCGTTGTGAATGTCCTCGTCCTCGTCTTCGTCGTTGTCTTAGCGTTTCGTTCGTTTGTGGCAATTGTACGCATTCCACCATTAATTTAACATCACTTCAACATAAGTGACTGTCGTGTACGAATGTCATGTGAATGGTAACGCTTGACAGGACAACGACAAAATGATACTCATTGTCAACACAGACATTTACACAAAAGCCAAGGCATTCCTCAACTCCATCCTGGGAGCCCCTCAGAGGGCTCAAAAACAACACCAAAGGAGCAATAAAGGAGAATTGCTACGAACTGTAACAAAAGGACTGGTCACAATAGCCACCACATCACCACTAATGCTATTTTGAGCAGAGCACATCATTTATGGTGCACGATAGGGTAAAACTAGGGATGGGACCCTTTACAGGCCCTATACTGGCACAGAGAAATTAATTTAGCTTTAGGATAGTTTAGCAGCGATTTAAACGAGTCATACGTTATTATATTTGACAATACCAAAGACAGGGAGATATTTATGTACATAGCTCTGCTCTGCTCGCCATGGTGATGGGGAGTGCTGCTCGGTAGTGGCGTAAGAAACCCTTGAGCTTAGCAAAGCAAACTCTCATATGCTTCATGCTCCATGTATTTTCCACCACCTTAACCTGTATTGTCTCTGCGCCTGCGCACACTTGAGATAGCAAAATGTTGAGATGATTACCTTCGCAGAAACATAAGCGCGATCATCTGCAATGTCAAACAGATTTCAGTTGACATTGTTGACATTTATAGCAGGGCAAAGAGAGGCAAACTGGAGTTTGGTCATTTGGGCTGCGGAGGTAGCTGCCACCGAAACACCACACTGGGCCATGGGTAAATCTCTTTTTTTTTTTTTTTGCTACAAAAGGGACTACAAGAAATATGGATATGCAGATCATCACGAGAATGAGGAGTCCTGGCCCATGGTAAAAACAACTTGGGCAATGGCGACAATGATGATGATCATGATGACGATGATCTGACATTGGTGATCGTATTGAGTCTCTGATAGTTTGTATGGTGATCATTCACCATTCATTGATCGCCACGAAAACAAAACTGTCATCATCTTAAGATGATCGTTTTCAGATTCACATTTTGCAAGCGCACAGTGGGATTGAAATAAAGTTTCACACAATTTCCATGAAAACTAAATTTTAAGAAAATGTTTTGTAAAAAAAACTTTGGCGAAATCTATATATATAAATATAAATGAATGATTGTAAATTTGTTTGTTTCGTATAGACTCAAAAACGGGGAACCCTCCTCCTTAGCCCAAAAGTACCACCCAAAAATAAAAGTTGACCGATCGTGACAATATGGGACTCAAATGAAAGGTATTCGGGAGTAGAATACAAACTTCATATCAAAAGTTGAATCCAAGTAACTGGGGGGCCGCCCCGACCCCAAAACCCCCAAAAATAGGTTAATTGAACGATAATGACATGAAAGATAATCGAATGAAAGTTATTAGGAAGTAGATTACGAATATGGTCAGGAAGAAGGTATAGGTTTTATAATTAATTGATATCAAAAGGGGGAAGGACCCTCCCCCTTACCCCAAAAGTACGACTCAAAAATAAAAGTTGATCGATCGTTGCAATATGGGACTCAAATGAAAGGTATTCAGGAGTAGAGTATGAATTTTATATCAACCAATGGGTCCAAATAACTGGGGGGCCGCCCCGACCCTAAAATAGGTTTATTGGGCAACAATGACAATATGGGACTCAAATGAAAGGTATGCGGGAGTAGATTATGTTTATGGTCAGGAAGGAGATATAGGCTTTATAAATTGTTGCTATTGTAAGAAGGGGGAACCCTCCCCCGTTACCCCAAAAACGCCAACCAAAATCAAAGTGGACCGATAGGGACAACATGAAAGCTATTGGAGAGTAGAATATGAAGTAAGAGCGTGCTAAATTCGGCCGGGCCGAATCTAATGTACCCTTCACCATGGATCGCATTTGTAGAGTTCTATGAGCGATATCTCTTTTAAACAAGCAAGGAATTTAGGATAAAAACTGTTATGCTATTGGAGCTATATCAAGTTATAGTCCAATTCGGACCATAAATGAATGCTGAACATTGTAGAAGTGGTATTTCAGTTCATTCGGATAAGAATTGCGCCTTGTAGGGGCTCCAGAAGCAAAATCGGGAGATCGGTTTACATGGGAGCTGTATCAAGCTATTGCTCAATTCAAACCATATTAGACACGTATGTTGAGGGTCATGAGAGAAGGCGTAGTACAAAATTTCTTCCAAATCTGATGAGAATTGCGCCCTCTAGAGGCTCATGAAGTCAAGTTTCCAGATCGGTTTATATGGCAGCTACATCAAAAAATTGACCGATTTGCGTCGTACTTATCATAGATATTGGAAGCCATAACAGAACACCTCATGCCAAATTTCAGCCAAATCGGATGAGAATTGCGCGCTCTATGGGCTCAAGAAGTCAAGATTCAAGATCTGTTTATACGACAGCTATAATATATTGTGAATCGATTTGAATCATACTTAGTACAGTGGTTGGAAGTGATACCAAACAACTTGGTGCAAAATTTCAGTCAAATCGGATATGAATTGCGCCCTCTAGACGCTCAAGAAGTCAAGACCTAACATCGGTTTATATGGCAGCTATATCAGGTAATGAACCGATTTGAACCATACTTAGCGAAGTTGTTGGAAGTGATACCAAAACATCGCGTACAAAATTTCATTCCAATCGGATGAGAATTGTGTCCTCTAGAGCCTTAAGAATTCAAGATCAAAGATCGGTTTATATGGTAGCTATATCAAAACGTGGACCGATATAGCCCATTTACAATCCCAACCGACCTACACTAATAAAAAGTATTTGTGCAAAATTTCAAGCGGCTAACTTAACTCCTTCGAAAGTTAGAGTGCTATCGACAGACAGACGGATGGACGGACATAGCTAGATCGACTTAATATGAAATGACGATCAAGAATCATTACTTAATGGGGTCTGAGACGAATATTTGGAGGTGTTACAAACAGAATGATGAAATTAGTATACCCCCATCCTACGGTGGAGGGTACAAAAATTGGGTTCAAGTATCCAAGGGGTCGCCCAAAACCAAACGAGTAGCATTAACATTTAAATTAGCGCCATCTACTGGCTGTTTTCAATTGGAATTAGTTGATCCAATTGAAAACAGCCAGTAGATGGCGCTAATTTGGAGTATCCAACATGAACAGAGATACGGTAGAGTGGACAAAATTATTCATACAGCACTTATCTTTGTTATGACAATCTATCGGTCCTTTGAATAAAACAAGTAAAAGCGTGCTAAGTTCGGCCGGGCCGAATCTTATATACCCTTCACCATGGATCGCATTTGTCGAGTTATTTTCCCAGAGTCTCTTTTTAGGCAAACAAAGCAAGGGAAAGGGTAAAAGAAAATAATTGCTATGCTATTGGAGCAATATCAAGTTATGGTCAGATTCGCACCATAATGGAATGAATGTTGGGGAATATAGTAGAAGTCATTGAAATTTCAGCTAAATCAAATAAGAATTGCGCCCTTTAGGGGCTTAAAAAGTAAAATAGGGAGATCGTTCTATAGGGGAGCTGTATTAGGCTATAGACCGATTCAGACCATATTGGACAACTATGTTAAAGGTCATGTTGTACAAATTTCACCCAAATCAGATAATAATTGCTCCCTCTAAAGGCTCAAGAAGTCAAGACCCCAGATCGATTTATGTGACAGCTATATCAGGTTATTCTTCGATACTTGGCACAGTTGTTGGAAAACACATCATGCAAAATTTCAGCCAAATCGGATAAGAATTGCGTCCTCTAGTGGCTCAAGAAGTCAAGATTCAAGATCGGTTTATATAGCAGCTATATCAGGTTATGGACCGATTTGAACCATACATGTGACAGTTGTTGGAAGTCGTGACGAAACACGACGTGAAAAATTTCAGCCAAATCGGATAGGAATTGCGCCCTCTGGAGGCTCAAGTAGTCAAGACCCTAGATCAGTTTATATGACAGCTATATCAGGTTATGGGCCGATTTCAACTATACTTGGCACAGTTGTTGAAAATCATAAAAAAATTGCGCCGTGTAGTGGCTCAAGAAGTCAATATCCAAGATCGGTTTATATGGCAGCTATATAAAAACATGGACCGGTATGGTTCATTTACAATCCCAACCGACCTACACCTACAAGAAGTATTCTTGCAAAAATTTCAAGCGGCTAGTTTTACTCCTTCGAAAGTTAGCGTGGTTTCGACGGATGGAAGGACGGACATGGCTAGATCGACTTAAAATGTCATTACGATCAAGAATATGTATACTTTATGGGGTCTTAGACGAATATTTTAAGGAGTTACAAACATAATGACGAAATAGGTTTACCCCATCCTAAGGTGGAGGGTACAAAAAGACTAAATTGTGACTATTTACAATGATTGGTATTCATAAAGTCATTTCTAGACAACCACCACATGATGATCCTCTCCAAGCGAGTAGCACTAAAATTTAAATTAGCGCCATCTACTGTCTGTTTTCAATTGGTTTTCAATTTAGTTCATACAATTGAAAACAGCCAGTAGATGTCGCTAATTTGGAGAATCCAACATGAATAGAGGGAGGGCATAGTGGTCGATATTATTCATACAGCACTTATCTTTGCTATGACAATCTATCGGACCTTCTTACCCCAATATTCAGTAATGCCAGATCTCGGGAATGGGTAGTGCGATTTTAGCGAAATTGTGTGCTCTTTGATTATAACCTAAAAACAAAAATTTGGTATTCAAATTTCGGATGGGAAAACTAGGGGGGCTGCCCCATCTCCAAAACCTACCAAATATATATATTGACCAATCACGACGATATGGGACTCAAATGAGAGGTATTTATGGTTAGAAAACGTATCTGATATTCAGTTGTAGCACCACCTCAACCCCCAAATTACCCCTAAATGGGACATTTTTACCGACCATGGCAATATGGGATTCAAATAAAAGGTATTTGAGAGTAGAATACGAATCTGATATCCAAATGTGAGACCAAATTTTTGGGGGGACGACCCTCCCACTGGAACACCCCCCAAAGAGAAAAAATTTAACGACCATAGCAATATGGGGCTCAAATGAAAGGTCTTTGGGAGTAGAGCAAAGTGTCTGCATAACACCCCCGAATAGAACGTATTTGCTTAGCATTGCAATATGGAGCTCAAATAAAAGGTATTTTAGAGTAGAACACGGATCTGATATATATTTTCAGGCCAATTCACTCATGCCCCCCACACCGGACATGTTTGCCGACTATGGAAATATGGGCCTCAAATGAAAGATGGTTTGGGGTAGAGCACGAATTTGATATCAACCTTCAAGACCAACTGTCCAAGGGACATCCCACCCTCATAACAACCTCAAACACCCCCCAAACTAGACTTATTTACAAGGCATGGCAATATGGGGCTCAAATAAAGAGTATTTAGGAGTAGGATACGAATCTGATATCCAAATATGGGACCAAGTATTTGGCGGCCGCCCCAAAACAAAGAGGACAAGTTTACCGACCATGGCAATATGGGACTCAAATGAAAGGTATTTAAGATAAGAAAACGATTTTGATATCCAATTTCGTAGCCAAGTGTTTGGAGGAACCCTCATCCCCTAAACTTCCCCCAAACCAAGCTTAAATAATTGGTATTTGAGAGTAGAGCACGGTGCTAATATTTTGACAGGGCTTAGATTCTGGGGGACCACCCCATCCCCCAAAATCACCATAAATCGGGCATATTTACCGAACATGGCAATTTGGGTCTCAAATTAAGATATTTGGGAATAGTCCACATTCGGGACCACATTTCTGGAGGTCCACACCAAACCGTCACATACCAACCAAACATCACCCTCGGGCCCTTCCCGCTCCCAAAATCCCGATGAGAATATCGCTCTCTAATAACATCTTTTAAGAATGGAGTACATCTAACATCCAAACTTAAATGACCCATATACCATAAAAGAAGGCGCAGTGGAGCGGGCCCGGTTCAGCTAGTTGTTTATATAATAAAACTTTTAACAATTTATTTCTTTATTATATACTTTGGAAAAACTTTTCGTTAATTTTTTTTTTTTCAATTTTCATTACAAATTTTTTTAAAAATTTAACTCTTATAAATTTGAATTTTTAGAAAATTTAGAAAACCAAATTTGCTACCATTTTTATACCACTGTTGCTCCACTTCCCTTGGTCATTATTACCTAAATCTTGGCCTTCCCCCTGCCGGCCATCGCTTTTTGGTGCAATGAGTTCATGCCTTGGCATTGGCTTTGACTTTGCCAGGTTCAATCTTGAGCTGGAGCATGAGCCTGAGAAGAAATCACTGGAAAAATATGTTCACAATGTGAACAGCGAAACTATACAATGCGAGGTCGAAGATGTAGACAAACGAACAGAACGATGAGGACGTCAGCAAATGTTTTCTTCCAGATCAGTGGCTGTCAACATGGCCTGAATGCGACGGGAATCTGTAGCAATTGTTGACAGTTTGAATGGTGAATTGTCCCCATGAACAATGTAAGAAATACTTTGACATCCAAAGCAACTGCAACCGGCAACGGGTAACAAATAAATGGAGATCGCTGTCTGCTGCCAACGATGATCAGTGTCCTCCAACTGGGTCTGACAGTCAATAATTCCAGCATTCACTAACGAACAACACCACCGCAGCAACAGCAACAGCAGCAGCAGCAGTCTCAAAACTCCAAAAAGAGGTTCGCAAATCAAGCGTTTGACTGTTGACGCTTTGACGTCTGCTGTTAGTAGGGGCTAAACCGCCAGCAATTGCTGCCAAAGCCTCTAGTATTGCACTCAATTATGGCTGAGGACAGCACGGCAACCGGCCACATTGCCATGCCATTATTAATTGCTAATGAAAAACCCCATCAAAATAATGGTCCACAATCAATTGCGGTTCTCTATGAGTGGCAATTACAGAAAAATTCCCACCAATACAGACACATACGGCACACAATCCTCCTAAAATCTTCATCAAATAAAGTCACATCAATTTGAACATAATCGTCATTATTTGTATGCGAATGTGAATTGGTTCGAGGCGATAATTATTGGAAATCATGCAAACATGCATGCGAATGCTTAAAAGCGCATGCGCGAACTCATTACTTGAAAATTGGTAGATATGTGACTTGTGCATTATCTTGGCTCAGATTGCTATACCATAAATGAAATCTTCAAAAAACCATTCACAAAAATGATTGTAAAATTCAAGAAAAATTGCTTTCATTGCAAAATATCCAAATGATTTCTTTATTTAAATGGTTTTTTTTTCCCGGTGAAATGGATTTCAATGATTTTTTTTTTTTTTTTGTAGGAGAAAATTTTGAAACTGGCGTAAGCTTACAGTGTTGGACTTGAAATTTTATTCCTAAGAAGAAGTCAAATTTAGAGACCACATTGCAAATCCAAATTTGCCCATGAAAATTCCATTAAGGATCAGGGGCAAACTTCTCCCAAAATAATGAGTGCTGCCCGATTCAAGTTTAAGCTCAATGATAAGGGACCTCTTTTTTATATCCGAATCATAATGGCGTGCCGCAGTACGAAAACTCTTTGGAAGAAGTTTCTACATGGCTCACAAATGTCGCCCGCATTAGGAGGGGATGACCAACGCTCGCCAGGACTCAAACTCAGGCGTTCAGAGTCATAGGTAGATATGCTAACCCCTGCACTACGGTAGCCCCCACTCTTCTCTTCAACCAAACTCAAACCCAAGGCAGCCGGTTGTACGCACCGGATTGACTCGATGGAATCCTTCATCATCAAGAGCTGCCGCCTCAATTCAAGTGTTCGTTCTTTTTTCGTCATGGGGGAGGCACGTGCCGGGATTGAAAAGAACCCCGGACTCTGCTTCTTTTCTGTTTGCCAGAACCTCCTCCACCATTGATCGGTGTCGGTGAGGTATAACCGGTACATTTCCGATCTTGCTCTGGTGTTACATCACTGCGGGAATATAGCCACGCGAACATTGAGAGCAGTGGGTCGCAGGCGTCGTCGTCGTCACCTTCTGTGTTCCATCGTTGGATTATGTCACCCCCCGGACCTCTCCCGTGCGGCAATATACGCAACAGCAGCATCCAGTGCTGGGAATTGTATCATTTTTATACCCTCCACTATAGGATGCAAATGCAAATTTTGCCCATGAACATTCCACCAAGGAACAGGGGCAAACTTCTCACCTATCAAACGATAAGAGGCCTCCTTTTTATAGCCGAGTCCGAATGGCGTGCCGCAGTGCGACACTTCTTTGGAGAGAAGTTTTACAAGGCATAGTACCTCACAAATGTTGCCAGCATTAGGAAGGAAAAACCACCGGTGCCAACTTTTTTTTTCTGATGGTCTCGCCAGGATTCGAACACAGCCGTTCAGCGTCAAAGGCGGACATACTAATTTCGTCATTCTGTTTGTAACACCTCGAAATATGCGTCTAAGACCCCATAAAGTACATATATTCTTGAACGTCGTGACGTTTTAAGTCGAACTAGCCATGTCCGTCCGTCCGTCTGTCTGTCGAAAGCATGCTAACTTTTTAAGCAGTTTAGCTAGGCGCTTGAAATTTTGCACAGATACCTTTTGTTAGTGTAGGTCGGTTGGGATTGTAAATAGGCCAAATCGGTCCATGCTTTGATATAGCTGCCATATAAACCGATCTTGGGTGTTGACTTCTTGAGCCTCTAGAGGGCGCAATTCTCATTCGGTTTGAGTGAAAATTAGCTCGTAGTGTTTTGATATCACTTTCAACAACTGTGCTAAGTACGGTTCACATCGGTTCATAACCTGATCTAGTAGCCATATAAACCGATCTTGGGTCTTGACTTCTTCAGCTTTTAGAAGGCGCAATTCTCGTCCGATTTGACTCAAATTTTGCACGTAGTGTTTTGATATCACTTTCCACTACTGTGCTAAGTATGGCGCTAATCGGTCCATGTTTTGATATAGCTGCCATATAAACCGATCTTGGGTCTTGACTTCTTGAGCCTCTAGAGGGCGCAATTCTCGTCCGATTTGATTGAAATTTGGAGTGCATGGGTATAGCAGTCAGGTCCGGTACTGCCGAGATAGAGCTATACAACGTGTATATACCGCCGGTTGGTAGCTGTGTCCCAATTAATAGCCGAGCTTACAAACCCGACATAAATGGGCCAATATCTGGCCATAATCGTCTGGTTCTAGGGAATATTAATGCGCATCACATTTAATGGCATTCTCCCCTAGGTTACGACCAGCGGGGCATATCTTTGGCAGAGCAGATTGAAGGCTTCACGTTCAGCACGGTGAATGAGGAGGAATTGGAGGCTACCGAAGGATAGCATGTCCGCCTATGACGCTGAACGCCTGGGTTCGAATTCTGGCGAGACCATCAGAAAAAATTTTCAACGGTGGTTTTCTCCTCCTAATACAGGCAACATTTGTGAGGTACTATGCCATGTAAAACTTCTCTCCAAAGAGGTGTCGCAATGCGGTACGACGTTCGGACTCGGCTATAAAAAGGAGCTAAAACTTGAATCGGACTGCACTCATTGATATGTGAGAAGTTTGCCCCTGTTCCTTAGTGGTATGTTCATGGGCAAAATTTTGTATTTGAATGAGGATGCCCCCACTATGGCTACGAGGAGGTGCAACAGCTCGCCAGACATTTCCATTGCATCCCCTGATCTCCTGAGTGACGCGTCCTAGCAAACCGTCATCTGTTTGGGGTCAGACCACCTCCCCATAACCGCCACCACCACCTCCCCATAACCGACCACCCGACTTTTTAACCTTTGAGCGCCGTACGTTTATCAATCAGAAGAAAGCCGATTGAACAGGCTTCAGAGAGTACACCAATCGCCGCTTCAGTGAACTGCAACGCCCCTCGGATGTGCAAATGGCCAAAAGGAAATTCCGAGACTTCATTAACACAGCAGCCGCTCGCTATATACCAGCCGGTCGAATACCCCAAGTTCGGCCCGATTTCCCGACGCAGGCAGCGGTACTCGCAGACAATTGCGTTGGGATTCGTTGTATGGACCCCACTCACCCCAGAACCAGCGAGCTGAAGGGTAGTCAACGAATATAGAAGGAATTTGTGACTGGAACACTTGGAGCAACTTGGAGGTTTAGGCAAGCTGTGGCCTACTGTTAAGCCACTCTCGAACTCCAGTAGACGGGATGACAGGACCTCAGTCGCTTTTGGCGAAGTAACCGTGACTGATGCGAAGAGATGCGCCAGCTTGTTCAAGCGTTAATTTATTGTGCATCCCGAACGTGACAGGGCAAGGATGAAGGGCATTCGTCGTAATAGTGATCTCCGAGCCGATGGACTGCCATCACAATTTATAGTGGGCGAAGTTACGAATGTCATTCTTGGCGCCAAATCATCCAAGGTGCTGGGCCCCGACGGAATCCCTATATTGATGACAGTGTAAGGAAGAGAGCCATTAGCTGTATTCGTGGTCTCCGAGCCGACGGACAGCCATCAAAATTTACCGTGGACGAAGTTACGAATGTCATCCGTGGCGCAAAATCATCCAAGCGTTGGGCCCCGATGGAATCTCTACATTGATGCTGAAGAATCTGAATTTACCTGGAGTTGAGTACCTTACTACTGTCCTCAACCTGTCTTTGAACACTTTTATAGTTACCGATGTCTGGAAAATAAACAGAGTGGCCCCGCTACTGAAGCCTGGAAAGGACCGAGGTTAGGGGAGTCGTACAGACCGATCTCCCTTTTCTCACCAGTGGCAAAGACGCTTGAGGCATTACTCTTCCAGAGACTCGTAGAAGCATTTTCATTCACCGAGCATCAACATGAATTTCGAAGACTGCATAGCACAAAAAATGCTTTGGATGGCATAACTGCACACATTTGCCGTGGCTTCAATCAGCCCAGGCCATGTGATAGGACGGACTTCGCGGCACAGAACCTATCGAACGACCTGGACCTATTTGAGATCTTCGCCTTTCAGCCAGGCCTGAAATACTAGGTCGCGAATTATTTGTGTGGAGTGTAGTCATTTGTGGAATTGAGGGTAAGAAGTCGAAGCACCATAGAGTGTTAAAGGGAGTTCCCCAAGGCGGGGTGATATCTCCGATACTCATTTACGTCTACATGTCCTCCATTCCACCCCCTCCATTCCACCACCTCCATTCCACTACCTCCATTCCACTACCTCCATTCCACTACCTCCATTCCAACCACTCCATTCCACTCCCCTCCATTCCACCCCCTCCATTCCAACCCCTCCATTCCATCCCCTCCACTCCACCCCCTCCCTTCCAACCCCTCCAGACGGCAAATCGTTTCATATGCGGACGATTGTACGATCAGGCCCCCACCATTGTTGACATCTGCGATAGGTTGAGATTGTTGACATCGCTGCGAGAAATCTGATGATATCTATCCCATTCATTCCACCTCTCCATTCCGCCCCCTCCATTCCACTGCCTCCATTTCACCCCCTCCATTCCAACCCCTCGATTCTACCCCCTCCATACAACCCCCTCCATTCCACCCCCTCCATTCCACCCCCTCCATTCCATCCCCTCCATTCCACCCCCTCCATTCCACGATCAGGCCCCCACCATTGTTGACATCTGCGTTAGGTTGAAAATCTACCTCAACGAGCATACCTCACATTTCGCTGCGAGAAATCTGAAGATATCTACCACCAAATCTTCAGCCACATTGTTCACTACAAATACGCGTGAGGTGAATGCCGAGATGACTGTGATGGTCGATGTCTCCATGATTCCGGCCATCAAATGTTCCAAAATACTTAGCGACACATTTGACAGGTTTCATACATTTTCCCCAGATGCCAAAGAAAGTTGCGATAAAGTCAAAAGTCCTCAACTCACTTGTCGGCAGCATTTGGGGAGCACCCCAAGACAAAGTAACCTTGTAAACCACGTACATTGGCCGGTCCGTGGTAAGTATGCAGCGCCAGTGTGGTCTCGTCAGCTCTTTGACAGCAATTATTCCACTGCCTATCACAGAGCTGACGAGACCACACTTCATTCAGATCTGTTAGAATGCCGCCCTCCGAACTGCGACGGGCTGTCCCCTCAGTTCTCATGTGGACCACATCCTTCACGAGACAAAGATCAAAACAGTGCGAAGACATAACTACCAGCTGTCTAAGCAATACCTTTTGGGCAGTTATCGCAGAGACCATCCAAATCATCATCATGTGGATATCCACCGTTCAGAAGCCTTAAGGTAGATCTACATGATCTAGAGAATGAGTTACAGCGCTACAAGAGATAGACTCCAGATCAAGTGGCATATCAAACTGGTCTAGACCACATTCATGCAGACACGGTAACAGATGCGGTAAATGGCTACCGGGTGAATATAGTCCTTGGAGAACGACCACCTTCCATTGCACCTGAAGAAATTGGCTTCCCCCGGCAAACCAGAATAGTTCTGGCTCAATTGTGTTCCATCAGATGCAGCCGCCTCAACTACAGAGCAAAAATTGATGCCGACGTGCATGATGTATGTCCCGATTGTGACCTGGGACCATACGTCACCTGTTTAACCCACTTGTCTCAGACCAAGATCCCTCTGGTCGCACCCCATCTTAGTCGTAGAGTTCCTGGATCAGGACATTCAAGAGTATCGAACAGACGAAAGATAGAACACAACAAACTGTAAAAGGTGGCTAGCAGGTAGCAGAAGCCAACAGGTTGCCAGCTTAACTTTTTAAGACCAGAGGTGTGTAGGCTCATGCTTCAGCTCGTCTGCACAATCTGGCCAGAAGTCCCCGATGTCCGATTTATCTTAGTCTACAAAGTTCCGTACACAAGATAGGAGAAAATATGTGTCAATATTGGTGGAATGAGTCTCCTATCCTTCGAATGCAAGACTCTTAACTGTTTGAAGGATTAACATCTTAAGTCATGGGAAGATAGATTCACCATTACATTTATTCCCATTATGTCAAATACTGATCAAAAACCCGAGAGACCGAGATCGACATTTACCATATTTTTATTGACTACAAAGCCGCTTTCCACATCCTTAGACATCTCAAGACGTTTGTATGCCTGCAAAATTTATGTAGCGATACGTTTGCCAACACTGTTCATAGGCTTAGGGCAAGAAAATTCCAATGACAATTCAAGCCGAAAATCGAAATAACAAATCTTCTGTGTAAAGAAACATTTGTTAATTAAACAAATGTTACGAATATGTGGGCAAATACCTCGGGTGGCACATTTAAAGTCATTACAAATGCAAATGCATGCGAACTTCTTGGCTGCCTCAAAGCAGACAATTACAACATGTCTTGCATTACATGGAAAATGCTTTCAGGTCTTGAGTCCGGAAAAATATGGACAGTAATGAGATTTTGTTGTTCATCCATTATTCAGGCATTTAAAGACATTCACTCATTCACTGGGCACATGTCTTACTTTGGCTGCATAGATGGATGGATAGATCGATCATTGATTGCTTGCCCACTTCTAGGTAGGATGTTTGCTAGTCATCCCGGAAAAAGTTTCCAAAGTGTACAAAACCGTTTTTAATTTCTCCCCAGACAGAAGTTAAGACAACGTTGCCAACATGTTGGGGCCATGTTAACCTTAAATTTAATTTACACACTCGGGCGCACTTGCGCTCTCTACAACACAGCTCAGCTCAGCTAAGCGAAGCGAAGCCAGCCAGCCAATAAGGCAGTCTGTCTGTCTGTCTGACCAACAGCCAGCCATCCATTTGGCACTAACGATATATGACAATGTTAGCAATTAATTGGAAAAATATGCTGCCTCTAATCACAAAGCCTTGTCCTGCAATGGTTTATAAGAAAGATCGGAGAGGGGGTGTTGGATCCCCCCCCCCCCCTATATAAAAGTGTCGAATGTTTTGAGAGTCGTAACAGGAAAATTCAATACTTTCTTGTCGCTTTGACCATTTGGGATTTATAATATCAAATCAATAGCAAAAGCCAGCAGTAAGGCCACCAACAATGCTGCTGTGGCAGATTCCCCAATGCATGCATGATGCCGCATCGTTGCTATGGTTGGAGCTGTTGTTGCAACAGCAGTCATTCTGTGGTGGCAATTGGATATGCCTTTCTAAGGAGCTGCCTGATAGAGGTGGTGATAGAGACGAGCATGTGACACAAATGCCATTGGCAACAAATATGGCACAGAGAGGCGACAATTGTTGTCTTCTTTCAAGTCAAGAGACGGCGTCAATAGCTGGCGAGGGCAATGGCTATGATGGCGATGACGATGATGCTGTTGATGATGTTGGTCTAGCTTGACCGGCCTTTCAGACGCCTAGCAAGTCTAAATAAGTCTGCGTCAGTTGCAAGGCAACAGGACACAGGGGCGAAAATAGAAAGCAACAGGAAATCAGGCCAACTAAAAACTTTTCAAAAAGAATATACAACAGTTTCTTAAATTTTTACGAAATTTCAATGATGTTATATATTTTAAAAACTTTTGAAAAAATTTGTCTTAAACACAACTTTTAATGAAATTTTCACTGCCGACAAATTTTCCAAAAAATTTCACTAAAGCTAAAATTTCGCAATTTCTTTGAAATTTTCTCCAAAGAAAAACTTTCAGTGACATTTTCTCTTAAGATAAAACTTCAGTGAAATTTTTCTTTTCGGTAAATTTTCTCGCTATTTCTAAAGGGTTTCATAAATGGCTCTTCCACTTTCTCATTTTCTGTAATAGTGATCGGCAGCCCAAGTAAGCAAGAAGGTCGTTTGGGAATTCCAAAAAGTTTGCCACGAATTTCAACGCAACTGTCCGCGAAACCAAAGCATTGGCAACGCCATTCTGTCCCATTATCCTACATTCGGAAGGCGGTACAACCCTTCTCAGGATTTCAATCGCGGCAACCGCAATGACACAAACCTTTCCCTAAAAGACCTAATTCTCGTCTTCCAGTCTCAGAGACATAACAACATACGCATCAAATGTATCCAATACATTCCCTAGGGCAAGGGTAGTTTTAGTACCCTTACCCTGGGTAAGGATTAGATTTAGTTCCCTTATCCTAGTGAGAGGGTAGTTGTAGTACCCATACCTTAAGGAAAGGGTAGTTTTCGTATTCATACTCAAGAGAGAGGACTACCCTTTCTCTAGAGTAGCCTTACCTCGGGAAAAGGTATCAAAACTACCCTTGCCTAGGGAAAGGGTACCAAAACTACCCCTACCCAAGGCTAGTTTTAGTACCCTTACCCTAGGGAAAGAGTAGTTTTAGTAATCTTACTCAAGGGAAATGATAGTTTTAGTACCCCACCCTAGGGAAAGAGTAGTCTTAGTACGCATACCCTAGGGAAAGGGTAGTTTTAGAACCCTTACCCTAGGGAAAGGGTAGGTTTAGTTCCCTTATCCTACAAAAAGGGTAGTTGTAGTACCTTTACCATAGGAAAAGGGTAGTTGTAGTAACTTTACCATAGGAAAAGGGTAGTTGTAGTACCCTTGCGTTAGGGAAAGGGTAGTTTTAGTACGCATATCGTAGGGAAAGGGTAGTTTTAGAACCCTTTCCCTAGGAAAAGGGTAGTTTTAGTACCCTTATCCTGGGAAAAAGGGGGTTTAAGTACCTTTACCCAAAGAAAAGGGTAGGTTTAGTACCGTTACACTATGGAAGGGTAGCTTTATACCTTTACCCTAGTAATTGTACTTTTAGTACCCTTAACCTAGGGAAAGGGTAGTTTTAGTATCCCTACCCGAAGGAAAACATGGCTTTAGTAACTTTAACCTAGGGAAATTGTAGTTTTAGTATCCTAACCCTAGGTAATGGGTATTTTTAGTCCCACTACCTAATGGAAAGCGTGGTTTTAGTACCCTAACCCTAAGAAAAGGGTAGTTTTAGTACATTTACCCTAGGGAAAGGTAGTTTTAGTACCCTGTCCCTGGGATAACGGTAGTTTTATTACCCTTACTTTAGGGAAAGGGTAATTTTAATACCCTTACCCTAGTCAAGGGTAATTTAGCACGCTTTCCCTTGGTGAAGGGTAGTTTTAGTACACTTACCCTAGGGAAAGGGAAATTTTATTACCTTTACCTAAAGAATGGGTAGTTTAAGTAATCTTACCCCAGGGAAAGGGTAGTTTTAGTACCCTTACCCTAGGGAAAGGGTAATTTTAGTACCCTTACCCTAGAAAAAGGGTAACCTTAGTACCATTTCCCGAAGGAAATGGTAGTTTCAGTACCCCTTACCTAGGGAAAACATGGTTTTAGTACATTTACCCTAAAGAAATTGTAGTTCTGGTTCCCTTACCCCAGGGAAAAAGTTGTTCTATTACCCTTATTCTAGGGAAAGCGTAGGGAAAGGCTACCTAAACAACTCTTTCCCACAGTAGTTTTAGTACCCTAACCCTAGTTAGGGTAAGAGTACTTTTAGTAAACTCACTATAGTTTTAGTAAACTCACTCTAAGGAAACGATAGTTTAAGTATGCATACCCTAGGGAAAGGGTAGTGTTAATACCCTTACCCAAGAAATAAGGTAGTTTTAGTACATATGGCTTAGGGAAAGGGAAATTTTGGTTCTTATATCCTACAGAAAGGGTAGTTTTAGAACCCTTACTCTAGGAAAAGGGTAGTTTTAGTTCTCTTGCAATAGACTAGGTGAGTTTTCGTACCCTGAAACTAGGGAAAGGGTAGTTTTAATACCCTTAGTAGAGGGAAATTGAAGTTTTAGTACCCTAATCCTGGGGAATGGTTATGTTTAGTACCCTACCCTAGCGAAAGCGTGGTTTTTGTACCCTAACCCTAGGAAAAGAGTGGTTTTAGTACCCTTACCCTGGGAAAAGGGTAACTTTAATAGTCTTATACTAGGGAAATTTTAGTTTCAGTACCCTTACCCTGGGGAAAGGATAGCGTTAATACCCCTATACCAGGGAAATTGTAGTTTTGGTACCCCTACCCTTGGGACAACGTAGTTTTCCCTAGAATAAGGGTAGTTTTAGTACTCTTAACCTAGGGAAAGAATAGTTTTAATGCCCCTACGCTAGGAAAAACGTGGTTTTAGTAACTTTTTTCTAGGGAAATTGTAATTTTAGTAGCCTAACCCTAGGGAAATGGTATTTTTAGTACCATTACCCAAGATACTGGTTAGTTTTAGTACTCTAACCCTGGGAAAAGGGTAGTTTTATTACCCTTACCCTAGGAAAGGGTAGTTTTAGTACCCTCAACCTGGGAAAAGGGTAGTTTTAGTACCCCTACCCCGGGAATAGGGTAGTTTTAGTACACATTAACAAGGGGAAACAAGTACCCTTACTCTAGAGAAAGGGTAGTTTTAGTAACCTTACTCTAGGTAAAGGGTAGTTTTAGTACCCTTAACCTAAGGAAACGTAGTTTTGGTTCCCCTAATCTAAGGAAGACGTAGTTTTAGTACCTTTACCCGAGGGAGAGGGTAGTTCTAGCATCCTAACCTTAGGGAAAGGTTAGCTTTATTATCCCTACCCTAGGGAAAGTGTGGTTTTAGTACCCTTATCTGGGAGAAAAGGGAGTTTTAGTACATTTACCCTAGGGAAAGCGTAGTTTTATTACCCTTACCCAAGGCAAAGGGTATTTTTAGTATCCTTACCCAAGAGAGAGGCAAGTTTTAGTATCCTTACCCTAGGGCAGCTTAAGTTTTAGTACCATTTCCCTAGGGAAACGGTAGTTTTAGTACCCATTCGCTAGGAATAGTGTAGTTTTAGTACCCTTACCCTATACAAAGGGTAGTGTAATATCCCTAGCCTAGGGAAAGGGTAGTTTAGTACCCTAACCCTATGGAAAGGGACATTTTAGTACCTTAACTTTGGGAAAAAGTGTAGGGTTTGTACTTTTATTTTACGAAAAGGGTAGTTTTAGTACCCCTACACTAGTTTTTGTACCCATTTTCAAGGGAAAGGGTAATTTTATTACCATTTGTCCGCGTCTTCGTAACCGTTTCTCTTCCCCGGGCAAAGTATTGTTTTTTAACCCTTTCCCTAGGGAAAGGATGATTTTGGTACCACTTTCCAAAGGAAATTTAGTTTTAGTACCCTTACCCAAGGGAAAGGGTAGTTTTAGTTCCCTTACCCTGGAGAAAGGGTAGTTTCAGTTCCCTAGGGAAAGGGTAGTTTTAGTACCCTTGCCCTAGGCAAAGTGTGGTTTTAGTACCCTTACCCTAGGGAAAGCGTGGTTTTAGTTCCTTTCCCCTAAAGAACGGGGTTAATACCCTCACCCTAGGGAATTCGTACTTTTAGTTCCCTAACCCTAGGGTATTTTTATTGCCCTTACCCAGGGAAAGGGTAGATTTAGTTTCTTTACCCTAGGGAAAGGGTAGTTTTGGTTTCTTTACCCTAGGGAGAGGGTAGTTTTGGTTTCTTTACCCTAGGGAAAAGGTAGTTTTAGTTTCTGTACCCTAAGGAAATGTTAGTTTTGGTTTCTTTACCCTAAGGAAATGGTAGTTTTGGTTTCTTTACCCTAGGGAATAAATAGTTTTAGTATCCTTGCAATAGTTTTTGTACTGCTTTCCAAGGGAAAATTTGTCTTTGTACCCGTTTTAAGGGATAGGGTGATTTTATTACCATTTGTACGGGTTTTTGTACCCATTTCCAAGGGAAAGGGTACTCTTTGTACCCGGTTTTGTACCTCTTTATCGGGCAAAGTATTGTTTTTTAATCCCTTTCCTAGGGAAAGGATGATTTTAATAGCACTTTCCAAAGGAAATTTTAATTTTTGTACCCCTCCCTAGGGAAAAGTTTATTTTAGTTCCCTTACCATTGGGTAAGGATGGTGGGTTTAGAACCCCAAGTAAAGAGTGGGTTTAGAACCCCTGCCGTGGGTAGAGGGTAGTGCAGTACTCTTACCTTAAGAAAAGTAGTCTTATTGCCCTTTACCTAGAAATATGATAGTTTTAGTACTCTTAGCCATGAGAAAAGATAGATTAGTACTCTTTCACTTGGGAAAATATAGAAATAGTTCGTTTACTCTTTGGAAATTTCAGAACTGGCACTCTTACACTTGAGAGAGTTTAGATTTGGTACTCTCACCCCTAAAAAGGTAGTTTGGGAGCCCTTAACGATGTATAAATTCCGTTTTTAAAATGTGGTTCTTTACTGGTTGACATCTGAAATCGTTTCCATTTCCGGGCATTTTAAACTCACCCACCCACAAGGCCCTGCTTTGGACACTGTCACCTACTTACTAACCGTTGTTAAATAATTTTCTATTTTTCGTAAATGGTCAAGCTGAATGACATTAAAATCTTAGCTTACTAATGTGGATTAAAGATTACCTCCAACAACTGAAACAACCTTAGATTTTTATGGCCATATTTGGTAGATATGATGATGCGCACGCGCAATGAGTTGCATTGGTAACGTGCCACTAGAGATCTTTATATGGCCAGGACGAATACAACGGTGTACCAAAGGGGGGGCCAAATAGGGGGAGCTGAGCAAGCATCGATGGCCAGAGACATATTTGCCGTTCAGTATTAGCAGCAGCAAAACAAGTAACATCACATCGCTGGCATATTGTCACCCAGTAATGAAATTTTATTTTCCAGAAGGGGTACAAGCGGTAACTTTTGCTGCAGGAGCGCATGTGTGTCCTATAGTTTCACTGATTTGGTCTGTCCATTCGTCGATTCGTCTGTCTGGATGCCGAACCACATTCATATCCATAGACGAGTTTGTTCGCACTTTAATGGTTATAATGCAAGGAGTTCAGTCCAAAGGCTTTCTTGCCCCTCTCTTTTAGGCAGCCTCGAACGATTGATCACTCAGTGATGTGCTAAGAGACAATCGTTGTTATATGTCATGTTTTAGCATGTTTCGTTACTGTTGTGTCTCCCATACTTTGCGAACGTTTAGCAATGCATTGTTCACTCACTGGCCGTAGTTGATCATCACTTTGGATCATTTGCGGATGGTATGAATAAAAGCGCTTGCGCACATCCCAATAAAGGTTAGAAACTTAATTGCAGACGCCACACGTTTTCCCTTGTATTTGTTCGAAATGTTTGAGTTGCATTCATTGTACATTTCATTGGTTCATCTCATAGCTGCTATGTCGCATTGTGTGGCATGTACCATGGAATTGGGCGACAATGTGTGCAAAACTTTGGTGTACACCCTACAAACAGAGATTAAACCTAAACCTAGCCTGCAACAGTACTGGAAGGAAAATACGGGGGAAAGAAGTCGAAAGACACTGTGCGTCTTTACTCCTGCCGAAGGATATTCCGTAGCAAGGGAGAAGCTTTTAGTAAAGGCTTTCATCATTTTTCTAAGCTTATGCTCAAGTCGACCTTGACCGCCCTTGCTGTAGTGCCGGCAAGTGTCGCCGTTTTTCTGTCATGTTCATGTTGGAGGCTGTTTGGCATTAATTATGCGTTGCACGTGCAATTGGAGAATCACAAAACTTTGTAAACTTTTGTCATCACACCATATCGGTGCGACAGTTTCCCATGAAGTCGTTTTACGCATGACGATCATCCTTCAGCGCTGGCGTTGAAGTCTCTGCCAAAGTATTGTACGAAAAAGGAGGCTTTACACAAAAAGCCTGCTATGCAACTGAATGAGATATTACAAAGGAAAATGAAAGATACGCGGAAGTTAAACAAATTTTGTTTATATGACTGCAAGGAGATCTCTGACTAAGTTAATGAAATGAAGGTTGGCCGAGAGATTAGCCGCCAAATGGAGTGTAGTGGGAGAATATAGAAAATGAAGAATATATTTCAACAAAATGCCACACAGAAATGTTAAAGATCGAGAGCTAACAAAATGAGATAGAGATGAGATTCTGGAATTAGGAGGCGTTGAGGAGTTGAAAATATATGGACCATGATCTGGAACAGTTATATCCTGTCAGTCTATGACCCTCAACATTTATCCATTTAAAACTGTTTAAAACATTAAACAAGTAAAAGCGTGCTCAAAAGGCTCCAAGGGCTCAAAAATTATTTGTGCACAATTTCAAGCTCCTAGCTTTACTCCTTCGAAATTTAGCATGCTTTAAACAGACAGACGGACGGACGGCCATGGCTTGATCGACTTAAAATGACATGACGATTAAGGATATACATACTTTATGGGTTCTCAGACTCATATTTCGAGGACTACAAACAGAATGACGAAATTAGTATACCCCATCCTATGGTGTAGGGTATAAAGAAAAATAAAATTTTTCATTATGCAAAAAAAGGGAAAGGGTAGCTTTAGTACCCTTACCCCGGGAAAGGGTAGTTTAAGTACCTTTAACCTATGGAAAGGGTAGTTTTAGTACCTTAACATTAGAGAAAGAAAGTACCCTTACACTTGAGACAGGAAAGTTTCCTAGGGAGAGGTTAGTTTGATTAACCTTTCCCAAAGAAAGGAGCTTTTTTAGTACCCTTAACCTAGAGAAAGTGTAGTTTTAGTATCCTTTCCCTAGGGAAATAGTATTTTAGTACTCCTACCCTAGCGAGAGGGTAGTTTTAGTACGCGCACCCTAGGGAAAGAGTAGTTAGTACGCTTAGCCTAGGGAAAGGGTAGTTAGTACGCTTACCCTAGTGAAAGGGTAGTTTTAGCACCCTTACCCTAGAGAAAGGGTATTTTTGTAACTTTACCCTAGGGAAAGGGTAATTTCAGTACACTTATCCTAGGGAAAGGGTAGTTTTAGTGCCTTTTCACTACCCTTACCTCAGAGAAAGGGAGTCTACAATACGCTTATCCTAGGGCCAGGGTAGTTTAAGTGCCCGCACCTAGGGAAAGTGTAGTTTTGTACTTTTACCCTAGGGAAAGAGTAATTTCAGTAAACTTGTCCTAAGAAAAGTGTAGTTTAGATACCCTTACTTTAGGAAAAGGGTAGTTCTAGTACCCTTACACCAGGAAAGGGGTAGTTCTAGTACCCTTACTCCAAGAAAAGGGTTATTTTAGTACCCTTACCCTAGGGACAGTGTAGTTTTAGTACCGTGACCCTAAAGAAAGGGTAGTTTGAGTACCCTTTTCCCGGGGAAAGGGTAGTTTTAGTTACCCTAACCCTAGGGAAGGGACAGTTTAGGTACACTTGCCCTAGGGAAAGGGTAGCTTTAATACCCTTAACCTAGGGAAAATGTAGTTTTAGTCCCCTGACCCTAGGGAAAGGGTAGCTTTACTACCCTTACCCTAGGAAAAGGGTAGCTTTAATACCCTTACCCTATAAAAGGGGTAGTTTTGTACATTTACCCTTGGAAAAGGGTAATTTCAGTACACTTGCCCTAAGGAAAGTGTAGTTTAAGTACCCTTGCCCTGGGAAAAGGGTTGTCCTAGTACCCTTGCACCAGGAAAATGGTAGTTCTTGTACCCTTACACCAAGAAAAGGGTTGCTTTAGTATCCTTACCCTAGGGAAAGTTTGGTTTTAGTACTCTTATCCTAGGCAAAGGGTAGTTTTAGTACCCTTACCCTAGGGAAATGATAGTTTGTGAGCCCTTTTCTCAGGGGAACGAATAGTTGCGAACCCTTTCCCCAAGGGAAATAATAGTTTTAATATCCAATCTCAAGGGGTAGGATAGATTTAGTACCCAAACTCTAGATAAAGGGTAGTTTTAGTACCCAAATTCTAGGGATAGGGTACCCTTACCCTAGGTAAGGTGTAATTTCAGTACCCTTACCCTTGGGAAGGGGTAATTCTAGTACCCTTACCCTTGGGAGAGGGTAATTCTAATACCCTTGCACCAGAAAAAGGCTTATTTTTGTATTCTTACCCCAGCGAAAGGGTGGTTTTAGTACCCTTATCCTAGGGAAAGGGTAGTTTTAGGTCCCTTATCCTGGGGAAAGGTTAGTTTTAGTTCTTTTACCCTAGGGAATGGGTAGTTTTAGTGCCCGTACCCTAAGGAAATGGTAGTTTTAGAACACTTTCCCTTGGGAAAGGGTAGTTTAAATACCCTTGCCCCAGGGAAAGGGTAGCTTTAGTACCCTTACCCTAGGGAAGGGGTAGTTTTGTATTTTTACTCTAGGGAAAGGGTAGTTTTAGTACCCTTACCTTTGGAAAATGGTAGTTTTAGTACCCTTTCCCTTGGGAAAGAGTAGTTTAAACACCTTTGCCCCTGGGAAAGGGTAGATTTAGTACTCTTACCTTATGGAAAGGGTAGTTTTGTATTTTTACCCTAGGGAAAGCGTTGTTTTAGTACCCTTACCTTTGGGAAAAGGATAGTTTTAGTACCCCTACCCTGTTTTGAAATTAAATTTTGACACACCGAGGAGGTATTTGAGAGTAGAGCACTAATCTGACATCTCTTTTTAGGAGATCAGGGTGGCTAACCCAATTTCAAAATTCCTCCAAACAGGTGTTTTTAACTAACATGGCAATAAAGCTCTGTAAGTAAAGTTCTAAGAGAGTGAAAGGTACCGCAGGAGAATTTACTTTATTTTTATTTTGGTAATTTCCTTTTTCCAATTTTTTTTTTATGAAAAAGTCCGAATAAATTTGGCGCAAAAGGAAAAAAAATTTGACAAAAATTAAAGAAAAATAAATTTTTCTTTAAAAAATAAAAAAAAAAATATTTTATGTGAAAATGTTACTAGAAATAAATTAAAAAAAAAACGAAATGTTGGTAATATTTTATAAAAAAATAAAATTTTAACAAAATTTTCACTAAAAAGTAAATGTATCCAAAATTGTTAATAGAAAAATATTTGGACTAAATTTTTAAAATAAAATATTGACAAAATATTTTATAGTAATAAAATGTAAAATGTACGAAGGCCACCGTAGCGCAGAGGTTAGAATCTCCGCCTATGACGCTGAACGCCTGGGTTCGAATCTTGGCGAGACCATCAGAAAAAATTTTCAGCGGTTGTTTTCTGCTCCTAATGCTGGCAACATTTTTGAGGTACTATGCCGTTCGGATTCGCCTATAAAAAGTAGGCCCCTCACCATTGAACTTAAACTTGAATCGGATTGCACTCATTGATATGTGAGAAATTTGCCCCTGTTTCTTAGTGGAATGTTCATGGGCAAAATTTGCAGTTGCAATAAATTGTAATCATAATTTTATCTAAATAAAATTTAAGCTTTATTGTCTGGAAAAAAATGGAAGCAAAATTTTCTATAAAAGAAAATGAGCAAAATATAAAACCAAATTTTGATAAAATTTTCTTTTAAAATAAAATCTTGCAAAATTTGCAATCGAAATACAATTTTGGCAAAAATAAAGTTTAAAATAATGTTCTTCTGAGTTACTGCTTTGGTTATCTAGTTCAGAGGGTGGATAACAGACTTCTTTCCAACCAAAACCTATCCTACTTTTGTACTTTCCTTAGATTGTTTGGCCATAATGGTTTGTTCTGAATTTTATCCTTTCTCACTATTGAATCTGCAACGTTCCCCACTATGACATCGTTTTCAAGAATTATGCTGAGTACACTTACATATCTATCCAGTGGACAACCCACCCAAAGTTAGTTAGTTAGCCCACACATGGTCACAATGGCCAATACCGGTAAATACCACCATGGTTTATTGGGCCATTGCTTGAGCGGCTGTCGACGCTTACAGCCATACACAGCTACAGCTTCATGCACATTCCTGATATTAAATATCCTTTGTTTACAACATAATTAATAAAATACAACAAAACACTATGTTGTTGTAGTCGCAATGCTAGATAGTCAGACTGGCCATCTAGCCTTCATGGCCACAAGAACTAGACATACGCAGACTGCAGGCTTTGCGTGACAAAAGAGGACAGAGAGGGGTGTTGAGCACCGCTCTCATGCACTGTTGTTGTAGCACGAAACACAAAACGCAAGAACATGGAACATGATTTTAAATTTGAGTTAATAAACTCAACTTTAATAAAATCATTTGTCAACTTTCATAAAGTCAAGTCATACCGACATAGCATAGGAACGCGCATGCGAGCGAGCGAGCGACCCATGGACCCCATTCGACTACAGCAGCCAACAGCTAACGGGGGCAACAGTGGCGGTCGTTGGGCCATGGTACAAGACTAGAGAATCGCGTGACTAATTCTTTGCAGTAATCTTTAAAAGAGACCACAAATGGGCCGTTTGCTAAGTCTAAGCCATAGACACCGCCATCAACAACGACATCAGCTTTTGGCATCATTATTAAGATGATCGGCCAGCCAGGGCCGTAATATTGTTTTTGGAATTTTCCTTGCCATCAATAAGGAAGGTCTAATCGAAGGAGAGCGACAGAAGCAGGGCGATGATTATAAGACAACCACCAAACGTAGGTCGATCAACAAATTGAAACCAAATACTTGCGTCCAAGTTATGTTGCAACATCCTGATGACTATAAAATTGGAGCACAGTGACTTCAAACTTTAGCAGAGACTCATTGAAAGGCAACAGGTCGACATTTAGTTCTTAGCAATAAGGGAGTGGGACTTGCAGACGGATGTACCGTAATTTAGGTAGTATTCTCTGCGAGCTTAAAGGCTTTGAACACGGTTTATATGGCAGCTATATCAAACCATTGATCTATCTGAACCATACTTAGCGCAGTTGTTGGAAGTGATACCAAAACACAACATGCAAAATTTCAGTCAAATCGGATAAGAATTGCGCCCTCTATAAGCTCTAGATGTCAAGACCCAAGGTCGGTTTATATGGCAGCTGTATCAAAACATGGACCGATTTGGCCCATTTACAATCCCAACCGACCTACACTAAAAAAAGGTATTTATGCAAAATTTCAAGCGGTTAGCTTTACTCCTTTGAGAGTTAGCGTGCTTTCGACAGACAGACGGACGGACATGGCAAGATCGACTTTATGGGGTCTCAGACGCATATATTGAGGTGTTTCAAACAGAATGACGAAATTAGTATCTTGGGTCTTGACTTCTTGAGCCTCTAGAGGGCGCAATTCTTATCCGATTGGAATGAAATTTTGCACGACGTGTTTCGCTATGACTTCCAACAAATGTGCCAAATCGGTTCATAACATGATATAGCTGTCATATTAACCGATCTAGGGACTTGACTTCATGAGCTTCTAGAGGGCGCATTTCTTATTCGATTTGGCTTAAATTTAGCATGAAGTATTTTATTATGACATTCAACAACTGTGCCGAATATGGTTAAAATCGGTTCATAACTTGCTATAGCTGCCATATAAACCGATCTTTGATCTTGACTTCTTGAGCCTCTAGATGTCGCAATTATTATCCGATGTGCCTGAAATTTTGGACGACGGATCCTCTCATGACCATCAACATACGTGTTTATTATGGTCTGAATCGATCTATAGTCCGATACAGCTCCCATATAAATCGATCTCCCTATTTAACTTCTTCAGCCCCCAAATTCTTCTTCGAATTGGCTGACATTTTACGCAGGTCTCCAACATATAATTGAATTGTGGTCCGTACTGGCCCATATCGTGATATCGCTTTAATAGCAGAGCAAATCTTTTCCTTTATCCTTTTTTGCCTAAGAAGAGAAGCCGGGAAAAGAACTTGACAAATGCGAACCATGGTGGAGGGTATATAAGATTCGGGCCGGCCGAACTTAGTACCCTTTTACTTGGTTTTTTTTTTGTTTGGTTCTCTTTCGAGACGAGCTCAATGATCGGAGATGCAAATGGAAAAGGAAAACCAAAGATAGCAACACACTATGGAAAAATATAGCCAAAAGCAGCAACACACACTCATCTATGATACAATTACCACATTAACCACGCTCGACAGCCTTGTCTATTAGTGGTACTTTTTCCCAATGCATGTATTTTTGTGTAATGGAAGACATTCTGTCTGTGGCAACTTACACTTCTTCCGTACTACACATGATTTTGTGCATCTGTTGGAAGTTGTATTGATGGCTTCGAACGCTAAACAAACGGTCTCTCGATGTTGCTCCTTGTGCCCACGTTCGAATCCCGGACGGTCTGTGTTGCTATCTTCGGCATTCCCTTTCCATTTGCATCTCGAAAGAGAAACAAACAAAAATTGTAAAATTTAATGAACAGGCAAAAAACTTGAAAATGGAAAAATAATCATTTGCATGATTTTTCGATCATATTTCAGCTGAAATTCATTTATTTTCCATGCTTTCTATTCAAAGAATGGCATAGTAAGGAACATGTAAAAGTTTAGCAATTGTGTGCTGTTGTCAAAACACTTCGACTGGCATGGTGAATAGCGATTTCTGATACGCCATGTATCAGCAATCGCTTCGGTGGCTCCGTGGCGCAGAGGTTAGCATGTCCGCCGATGACGCCGAACGCCTGGGTTCAAATCCTGGCGTGAACATCAACAACATTTTCTTATAGTTATCCCCTTACTAATGCTAGCTGCATTTGTGGGGTATACTGACATGTTAAAACTTCTCTACCAAGTAGTGCCGCTTTGCACGAGGTTCGGACTAAGTATTAAAAAAGGAGGCCCCTCAACATTGAGCTTAAACTTTAATCGCAATGCACTCATTTTTTTTTTTTTTTTTTTTTTTTTTTTTTTTTTTACTTATACGTTATAAAACTTACAATTAGTTTTTATAAACGCCTCAGCGCCATTAGGCATAATAGAGGCTAGTTGGCAAAATAACAAAATTCAATTATTTTAATACAATGTTTGATCAGTAATAAATTAAACGATGTTAAAGGTTAATGATCTTATTAGAAGAAAATTAATTTAATTTACAAAAGTGTTTCAGTTTGTGTTTTAAGGTAATTCCTTAGCAATCTTTTAAAAATTGAAATTGGGTTAGACTTTATATCGCTCGGTATATCATTAAACTCATGACTGCCAGAATATTCTACTCTCTGTTTTGTGGTCTCTGTGCGGCACAATGCTACTCCCAGCTGTTGATTGTTGCGGGTGTTGAATGAAACTTGGTTTAGATTAAATTCAATTGTGTGGTGCCCTATGTGGTGAATGCATTTATATACGTACAGAAGAAGCTGCAACTTATAAATTCCATGAATTGGCAAAATAGTTGGAAAAACATTGTCGTATAATGAAACGGTGGGATAAAGTAATGGTAAGTTTGCAACAGTTTTCAGAGCTTTGTTTTGAAGCCTTTGCAATGATTTTAACTCGCCTGTGTTCCTGTATGCATAGACCACAGCCAAATAGTTAAGATGGCTCTGTATTAATGTTTGATAAATTAGATATTTGGTTCTTTCGTCGAACTTGTATTTGAACTTATACAACAATCCAAGTGCTGGAGATATTTTCAACTTTAGCTGATTTATGTGATGATTCCAGTTAAGGTTTGACTGCATATATATGCCCAAATATTTGACAACATTCACTTCGTTTATAGTTTCTCCATCCACAGTGATGCTAAAGTCCATATTATGGCCAGGGTATGGTTTAAATCTGATTAATTTAGTTTTCTTTCTATTTATAAACAATTTGTTCAGTCGCATATACTCAAAAATTAATGCAGAATCTCGTTCCATATAAGTTTTAACCACGGTCGTGGACTTGTACGGATAAAAAAGACATATGTCATCCGCATACAGGGTGGCTGATGAAAGCCGCTACCAAAAAAAAATGTAATAACTTTTTTTCTATTTAATAATAATAATTTAATAATTAATTTAATTAATTAATTAATTAATTTAATTAATAATAATTTAATAATTAATTTAATAATTTAATTTAACATGAATAAAAGAAAAATGTATTCCATACACCGAAAAAAAAATGTAGCAATATTCATCATTGTAGCAATATTCATCAGCCATAAAATTCAGCTTCTTTAATAAAATGTTGTGATCAATCATATCAAAAGCTTTAGATAAATCAAAGAAGATGCCTACTACGCCATTGTGACCTTTATCCAACATTTTGCATATATAGTTTTGTACATTAATAACAGCTTCGTCAGTTCCACATCCTCTGCGAAAACCATATTGACAATCAGTAAGTATTCGGTTCGTTTCTAAGAATGCAGCCATTTGCCGATGAATAATTCGTTCATATATAATATTTATAGATGGCAACACAGAAATAGGTCTTAAATTTTCAATAACTGTTGAATTTCTACCCTTAGGAATGGGTATTACCTTATGTATCTTAAGGCTTTGTGGGTAAGTTGATGTCGCTATCATGCTGTTAAAAATGTTCAGCAAATAATGATTGACATTGCTACTGCAAACTTTGAGTACGTTGTGCGGCAAATTATCATGACCACATCTTTTATTTAATTTAAGCGCTGAGATTTCACTTTCTATTTCACTTTGTGTGGTAAAATGTAAATCAAGATGGTTTTGGTTGTAACATAGGGTTCCCAATGAATTGCAACTGTCTCCTGGGTACATCGGTATCATATTTTTTAGATTTATAACAGACTTAAGAAAGAAAGTGTTACATAACTCGGCCTTCTTCCTATCATTCGTTATGATATTACCATCATCATCTTTAAAAGATAGCTGTGTTTTAATATTTCTTCCCAGAGTTTCATTTAAAAAGCGCCATGTTTTCTTTGGATTATTTTTGATGTCAGCCAGATTATTTATATAGTAATTATTCATTGAATTTCTTGACGAATTTCTAATAACTTTACTGATTCTTTTCAATTGGCTATTTATACTGTCATTATTGCGACATTTCCTTCTTAATTTCAATAATCGATTCTTATAGTCAATCAATTTCAAGAGATTCCCATTTATCCATGGTGCAATGGCATTTCTTTGGTTTACATTTAGGGGTTTTGTGACGGTAGAACAATTGGTATGAGAGAAGTTTCCCCTGTTCCTGAAGGTAATGTTCATGGGAAATTTAGCTATGTATCTTCCTCAACACCTTTATCAAATTGATTAAAGTGCTCTACATACCCAGCGACTATTGAGTACGGTGTAGAGCACGCTTCCGTTCTAAACCAGGGGTCAATAATTTCAAAAAATTTTGCATCCAAAAAATTTATGAAATTTTTTATGAAATTGAAATAATTTGGCAAAATTCTTATGAAATTGTTTTTTAAGCATTTTACGAAAATTACTTTTTTAAAATTTTCCGCACATATAACTTTTTAAAAATTTTCTTTGAAAACAATATTTAGACAGGATTTTCGCGAAAAAAAATTATAATTGTTTTTTAACTTTCACAACATAGGTTAGGTTTAAGTGGCAATCAGACTCACTTAGTCGCACTCGTTCATTGTGTTACCACAGGAACAGGAGAAGAATGATGACTTCCAGTTCCTACAGTTGAAGCAGCCCGATCGCTTTAAAAAGCCCAACTTGCGAATCAGACAAATTCTCAAAGAAATGAGAACCCAAAGTTGAGCTCTTTCTGACTGTTAGTGCGAGACACACATACAGCAGATGTTATATAGTCTCTTCTTCCTCGACTTCATTACAGCTTCTGCAAAAGTCGCTACTAGCAATATTAAGTCTATCAGCATGTTTTCCGATCAGACAGTGACCTGTCATGACCGACATCAGTTTTATCCACAGTCGAGCAACTTTTAGTCGGCAGTCGGAGTCGATCCCGAGCATTTATTTTTATTCCCACCACCGAAGGTTGGGGGTATATTAATTTTGTCATTTTGTTTGCAACACATCGAAATATCCATTTCCAACCCTATAAAGTATAAATTAAAAATCTGGACGACCTAGCCATGTCCGTCTATCTGTTGAAATCACACTACAGTCTTTAAGAATAGAAATATTGAGCAGAACCTTTGCACAAAATCTTTTTTGCCCATAGGCAGGTTAAGTTCGAAGATGGAATATATCGGACTATATCTTGATATTGCCCCCATGTATACAGAACGGTCCAGGTTTGAATGTAGCTGCCATATAGACCGCTCTCTTGATTTAAGGTCTTGGGCCCATAAAAGGCCGAACGTAGTACTCTTTTACTTGTAAAAGACTGTAGCGTGATTTCAACAGACAGACGGACGGACGGACGGACATGGCTAGATCGTCTTAGATTTTTACGTTGATTAAGAAGATATTTTCTTTATGGGGTCCGAAATGGATGTTTCGATGTGTTGCAAACGGAATGACAAAATGAGTATACCCCATCCTTGGGTGGCGGATATAATTATATGTAAACATATTATAAAAATAATATTTTGACAACATTTTTGAATTTATTAGAAATTTTCCTAAATATAATTTTAAGTGAATTTAGGATTATTTTAAGAAAAATATGGTTAAATTTAGTTTTCATAGAAGATTTTCTCAAAATTGCTTTCTCTTCACTATGCTCTTCGAAAGTTCAAACAGGTTCAGTGGTGTGTTCTTTAGGGAAATTAAGAGAAATTTGAAGTAAGACCTTTGATTAAGAATGTGCCCCAAAGATGGCAATCATTTCATAATCCTTGAATCAAAATTTTGCGTTTTGAAAACCATTCAAGTTATTGTGACTATTAATGCCTTAAACGTTTCATATATTTTTGGTGTTGATTGGAGACTTTTTAGCAATCACTGCCATAAGAATGGTAGCGTAAACGAACTTAAAAAGGGAATCGCAGAAAACATGTAACGTAGTGGCTAAAGGATTTTTTAATTGCTTACCATGTTGTTCGATCTTGAGATCAGTATGATCAAAAATTGCAAAATAATCACATACACACACACACACACACAGCCACTTGTGTTAAGAAGTTCACTGTAGTACTACTCCAAGTACTCACTTGCTAACTATCATACTCCCATGCGCACATGCGCATTATGACCATTTATACGCAATGCTACTACGTTTGCTTGTTTAATCATTCGCTTGGAATGGCATCTGAAAAATGCACCGCTTTTGTACAGCGACTGTGGCTGCTGCTGCTACCATCGCTGCCTTGGCCAGCGGTATTTGTATTATCAGCTCGCATTGCTGCCATAGCCCAACAATCACAGATGCTGGCAACTGCAGCAACAGTAAGAGTACACAAACTTAAGACGCTTTTGCAACAGATGTGCTCAGAGCCGGTGAATGAGCATGAGTTGTATTTGTGCACAGTGGGCTTGTTACGCAAACGAAAAAGTTAAAAACAAAACCAGTAGGGAAAGGCAAAAGTCGGGCGGTGCCGACACTATAGCTACAAAGTGGAAGCTATATCTAATTCTGATCCGATTTCGAGCAAATTTCTTAGAAAAGCGTTGTGCTAAATTTTGGCAAAATTGGTCAACAAATGCGCTTGCAGTGGCTCTAGAAGTGAAAATCGGGCGATATACATATATGGCAGCCATATCTAAATCTAATCCGATTTCTATGAAATTCACCAGTAATGTCGAGAGTCATAAGAAAATCCCTCCTGCTAAATTTCGAGAGAATCGGATAACAAATGAGCACTTTATTGCAATATTTCTCAAAATCGGACGAACATATATATGGGAGCTATATCTAAATCTGAACCGATGTCAAGCAAACTTCATAATCATTGTGGTAATCGTCGAGGAAAGCTTTTTACAAAGAAAATTGGCCAATAAATGCACTTGCAGTCGCTCTAGGAGTGAAAATCGGGCGATATATACATGAGAGCTATATCTAAATCTGATCCGATTTCTATGAAATTCACCAGTAATGTCGTGAATTCCGAGAGAATCCGGTAACAAATGAGCACTTCATTGCAATATTTCTCAAAATCGGACGTACATATATATGGGAGCTATATCTAAATCTGAACCGATGTCAAGCAATCTTCGTAATCATTGTTGGAGTCGTCGAGGAAAGCGTAATGCAGAATTTAGGCAAGATTGGTCAATAAATGCGCTTGCAGTGGCTCCTTGAGTGAAACCCGGGCGATATATAGATGAGAGCTATATCTAGATCTGAACCGATTTCTATGAAATTCGCCAGCAATATCGGGAGTCATAGGAAAATCCTTCTTGCCAAATTTCGAGAGAATCGGTTAACAAATGAGTGCTTTATTGCAATATTTCTCAAAATCGGACGAACATATATCTGGGAGCTATATCTAGATCTGAACCGATTTTAAGCAAACTTCATATTCATTGTGGAAATCGTCGAGGAAAGCTTTTTACAAAGAAGATTGGCCAATAAATGCACTTGCAGTCGCTCTAGGAGTGAAAATCGGGCGATATACACATGAGAGCTATATCTAGATCTGAACCGATATCTATGAAATTCAATGTCGAGACCCATAAGAAAATCCTTCATGCCAAATTTCAAGAGAATTTTTTTGACAAATGACCATTTAATTGCATTACTACTGCAAATCGGACGAACATGTATATGGAAGCTAGCCAGAACTGAACTGAACCGTTTTTATACCCACCACCGAAGGATGGGGGTATTTTCATTTTGTCATTGCGTTTGCCACACATCGAAATATCCATTTCCGACTCTATAAAGTCCGACATGTCCGTCCGTCTATCTATCTGTCCGCCCGTCTTTTGAAATCACGCTACAGTCTTTAAATATAGACATATTAACCTGAAACTTTGCACAGATTCTTTCTTTGTCCATAAGCAGGTTAACCTCGTAAATGGGCTATATTGGATTATATCTTTATATAGCCATATAGACCGATCCCCCGATTTAGGGTCTTAGGCCCATAAAAGCCATATTTACTAGCCGATATTGCTAAAATTTGGGACAGTGAGTTGTGACAGGCCCTTCGACATCCTTCGCTAATTTGGCCAAGATCAGTTCAGATTTGGATATAGCTGCCATATAGACCGATCCTCCGATTTAGGGTCTTAGGCCCATAAAAGCCATCTTTATTAGCCGATTTTGCTGAAATTTGGGACAGTGAGTTATGTTAGGCCTCTCGACATCCTTCGTTAATTTGGCTCAGATCGGTCCAGATTTGGATATAGCTGCCATATAGACCGATCCGCCGATTTAGGATCTTAGGCCCATAAAAGCCATATTTACTATACGATTTTGCTGAAATTTGGGAAAGTGAGTTGTGTTAGGCCCTTCGACATCCTTCTTCAATTTGGCTCTGATCGAATCAAATTTGGATATAGCTGCAATATAGACCGATCCTCCGATTTAGGGTCTTGGGCCCATAAAAGCCACATTTATTAGCCGATTTTGCTGAAATTTGGGTAAGTGAGTTGTGTTAGGCCCTTCGACATCCTTGGCAAATTTGGCCAAGATCGGTTCAGATTTCGATATAGCTGCCATATAGACCGATCCTTCGATTTAGGGTATTAGGCCCATAAAATCCACATTTATTATCCGATTTTGCTAAAATTTGGGACAGTGAGTTGTGTTAGGCCCTTCGACATCCTTCGCAAATTTGGCCAAGATCGGTTCAGATTTGGATATAGCTGCCATATAGACCGATCCTTCGATTTAGGGTCTTTGGCCCATAGAAGCTGAATTTATTAGCCGATTTTGCTGAAATTTGGGACAATGAGTTTTCTTAGGCCCTTCGACATCCTTCGTTAATTTGGCCTTGATCGGTGCAGATTTCGATATAGCTGCCATATAAACCGATCCTCCGATTTAGGGTCTTGGGCCCATAAAAGTCACATTTATTTTCCGATTTTGCTGAAATTTGAAACAGTGAGTTTGGTTAAGCCCCTTGACATGCTACTGCAATATATCACAGATCGCTCCAGATTTGGATATAGCTGCCATATAGACCGATATCTCAGTTTTAGGTTTTGGGGCCATAAAAAGCGCATTCAATGTCCGTTGTCGCCGAAATTTGGGACAGTGAGTTATGGTTAGCCCTTCGACATCCTTCCTCCCTCAGATCGGTCCAGATTTGGATATAGCTGCCATATAGACTGGTCTCTCATTTTAATATTTTGGACCCATAAAAGGCGCGTTTTTTTGTCCGATGTTGCTGAAATTTTGGACAGAGAGTTAAGTTAAGACCCTCCACATATTTCTGCATTTTGGTCTAGATCGATCAAGATTTGCATATAGCTGCCATATGTACCGTTATTTCGATTTAAAGTCTTGGCCCCAAAAAAGTCGGTATGCAATTTTCACTGGATTTTGATGAAAGGTGGTTTACATATATACTCGAGGTGGTGGGTATCCAAAGTTCGACCGTGCCAAACTTAACGCCGTTTTACTTGTTTTCCAATTTCAATAGGCTTCGTCTCTAGGCCAAAGAACATGCCTGTACCAAATTTTAAGACAATCGGATGAAAAATTAACATGGACAGACAGACAAACATACGGACGGACATAGCTAAATCGACTAAAAAAGTGATTCTAAGTCGATCGGTATACATGTCAATGGGTCTATCTCTCTCTTCCTTCTAGGTGCAACAAACAAATCCACTAAGTAATAATACCCAGTACCTCAGAAGTGGTGTAGGGTATAAAAAACAGAATCGTACTCTTTAGCTACTACTACTACTACTAAATTTGCCATGAACATTCCACTTAGGATACTTCTCTTGTATCAATGAAGGTTGTCTGATTTAAGTTTAAGCCCAATGATAAGGGGATTCATTTTTATGCCGAGTCCGAACGGCGGGCCAGCATTAGTAAGGGGATAACCACCGTTGAAAATTTTTCTGTTGTTCAAACCAGGATTTCAACCCAGGCGTTTGGCGTCATAGGCGGACATGCTGACCTCTGCGCCACGGTGGCCTTCTCTTTAGCTATAACCACATGTAATTAATAATTTTTTGATATATAGGCCTAAAGGACAAACATATCACCTTTGGGCTTGATTGTTGTTAAATTTTTTAGATTTTGACTTTTTTCTTTTTTTGATGTTTTGATGTTTTTTCTAGACCATGGTGCAGGTTTGGCATTGCATTGCTCACTATCTTAGCTGCAGCAACACACCAAGATAATTGCCACAAAAAACAGCCAAGTTTTATTGAAAATACCACAAATGTCAAAGCAAAACGTTTAAAAATCTCATAAAATGATTATAACTTCCAGTGGTACTACTCCCCTCACGTCGCCAGCACACCCACCTGCCCAAAGGCAGCTACTCCTGCCAAGGCATACAGGGTGGCTGATGAAAGCCGCTACCAAAAAAAAATGTAATAACTTTTTTTCTATTTAATAATAATAATTTAATAATTAATTTAATTAATTAATTAATTAATTTAATTAATAATAATTTAATAATTAATTTAATAATTTAATTTAACATGAATAAAAGAAAAATGTATTCCATACACCGAAAAAAAAATGTAGCAATATTCATCATTGTAGCAATATTCATCAGCCACCCTGTACAAGTGTAGGCCAGACAACAACATCACCATCTAAATAATGTACATCCTTCCGTCGTCCAATCGTCCATCTGTCTACTAGGTTTGGGATTTTCTTAAGGAAATCTCAGTTTTGTTTAGTTTGAACTGCGCCTGCGCCCTCTTCTGCTGCCGTAGCGTATGCAATGGACGCTCAACTCTGTTGCAAACGAAAGGAAATGCTTTATATCAATTAGTTGGCCACTAATTGCCGCAAATACATTGCGGCATTTTTGTGTGTGTTCTGGCTTTTATGCGAAAACATGTATCGTGGGTATCATCGTCATTATCATCACCACCACTGGCTGCAACCGAAGAAAATCTCAAGGTGCACATCGAAGTTCGCATTATTCACACAAAACCCAAAGCAGTTTAACTGGTGAGTTGAAACGGTTGAAAGACGCTTACTGCGCATGCTCACATGGTAAGTTTCTTAGAGCTTTCGTTTTCAATTGAAACTGTTGTTGTTGCAGGATTTTATTCGCTCTAATGATTGCCGTGTTAATGCAGATGAGCAAAAATTATTGAAATTTAAAATTTTAGCTATGTCGAGCAAAAACTGTGGATTTGAGGGGCTCAAGAAATCTCTTAAAGGGTAAGGTTTATATGGGGGCCATACCTATCATATCTTCAATTTGTGTTTGTTTGTTTTCACAGATTGTGTAGGTTGGTCTGAAAAGAAACATAGGCTATATATTTTTTTTGATATCGGGAGGGGAGCGGACCCTCCCCCTTACCTTAAAAGTCCTACCCAAAAATGAAAGTGGACCAATCGGGACAATATGGTATTCAAATGAAAGGTATTCAAGAGTAGAGTACGAATTTCATAATAAAAGGTGGGTCCAAGTGGCTAAGGGGCCGCCCCAGTTCCAAAACCCTTAAAATAGGGTTTTGCGACGATCATGACAATAAGGGACTCAAATGAAAGGTATTCGGGAGTAGATTACGAATATGGTCAGAAATTAGGAATAGGCTTTATAATTTATTGATAATGGAAGGGGGCGGACCCTCCACCGTTACCCCAAAAACACCACCCAATCAAAAGTGGACCGATAAGCACAATATGGGCATCAAATGAAAAGTATGCGGGAGTAGATAACGAATCTGGCATACAAATCCATGTCGTGGTATAGGGGGTTACCCCACCCCCACAAAATCGCCCTAAATTGGCACATTAGCCAATCTCGGATATATGGGACTCGGTTTGTTGGTTCCGTATAGACTGAAAAACGGCAGAACCGATTTTCTCGAAATTTTCCCATATTGTGTAGGTTGGTCTGGAAATATAGGCTATGTTATTTTTCGGTATCGGAAGGGGGACGGACCCTCCCCCTTGTGCCAAGAACACAACCCAAAATCGAAAGTGGACCGATAAGGACAATATGGACATCAAAAGACAAGTATGCGGGAATAGATAACGAATGTGGTATACAAATTAAGGTGGTTGCCCCATCCTCACAAAAATGCCCAAAATTGGCACATTAGCCAATCACGGATATATGGGACTCGGTTTGTTGATTCCGTATAGACTGAAAAACGGCAGAACCGATTTTCTTGAAATTTTCGCATATTGTGTTGGTTGGCCTGGAAGGTATCGGAAAGGGGACGGACTCTCCCCCTTATGCTAAAAACACAACCCAAAATCAAAAGTGGACAGATCGGGACAATATAGGTATCAAATGAAAGGTATTGAAGAGTAGAATACGAATATGGAACGGCTAGATAATTACAATTCACATAACCATTTTTACTTGAACCGGCTTGGAGGGGCTCAAGAATTCAAACAGTTGCTAGGTTTATAGGAGGACTGAAAAACGGCAAAACCGATTTTCTTGAAATGTTCGCATATTGTGTAGGTTGGTCTGGAAGGAAACATAGGCTATATAATTTTTCGGCTTCGAAAGGGGGACGGATCCTCCCCCTTATGCTAAAAACACAACCAAAAATTAAAAGGTGACCGATCGGGACAATATAGGTATCAAATGAAAGGCATTGGGGAGCAGAATACGAATATGGTATTAAAATTTGGGTCTAAGTAGCCAACGGTGCGCCCCAACCCCAAAACTCCCCTAAACCGACATATATAGGGGGTCACACCAACCCTCAAAAACGCCATTAGACCCATTATGACCATATGATACTTGGCTGAACCGATTTTCTTAAAATTTTCATAGATTGTGTATGTATGTGTGAAAGGAAGCATAGGCTATATAATTTTCAGATGTCGGGTGGAGGCGGACCCTCCCCCTAACCCCAAAAACGCTACCAAAAATGGTCCAATGGTCACAATAAGGGTATCAAATAAAAGGTATTGGAGACTAGAAGACGAATATGGTATTAAAATTTTGGTTTAAGTACCTAGCTGGACCCCCCCAACCCCAAAACTCCTCTAAACAGATATATTCGAAGATCATGTCTTTATGGAACTCATATGAAATGTATTCGGGAGTAGATTACAAATATGGCATAAAACAATAGGTCAAAGTAATGGGAGGTCGCCCACCCCCAAATACCCCCAAATGGGCATATTAGCCGACCATGGCTATATGGTAGTCAAATGAAAGGTATTAGAGAATAGAATATGAATATGACATAAAAAGTTGCGTTCAAGTCTAGATGGCGCTTTTTCTCCTAAATATACATCAAATGGGCTATTTGACCCATTATGACAATATGGCACTCTAATGAAAGGTATTTGAGAGTACGAAACGAATTTGATATCCAATTTTGAAGCCAAGTGTTTGGGTAACGCGCTAAGGCACCCCCTAAACTGAACTTCAACTTCTGTTCGGAATAAAGAACGAATTTGATATCCATATTTGGGTCAAAATATCTGAGGTGCCATCCCTCCTCTTATAATGAGAACATTACCCTAAGGAAGAACATTACCACCAGGAATCGAGAAGCGGCACATTCTCACACATCAATGAGTGCTTTCCGATTCAAGTTTAAACTCAATGATAAGGGACCTATTTTTATACCCGAGTCCGAACGGCGTGCAGCAGTGCGACACCTCTTTGGGGAAAATTTTTTAAATGACCATGCATGGCATTGTACCTCGCCAACATTAAGAAGGGATAAACACCACTTCATCCGATGTTCTCGCCAGGATTCGAACGCGTTCAGCGTCATAGGCTACAATGGCACGAATTCGATATCCGCATTCAAGGCGAATTGTCCCCACCTAAAAACATATTAGAGAGAGTTGAAAAAGGCGCAGCGGAGCGAGCCCGGTTCGGCTAGTTGAAGTAAATTTTTGGTGTGGGTTTCGTGTGGAAATGTTATTATGATCCCCTACATAATTACATAACAATTTTTATTTGAACCGGCTTGTAGGGGCTCAAGAATTCAAACTGTCGCTAAGTTTATAGGAGGCCTATTCGTAAGAATCGACACACAGATCCAATCCAGGCAGTGGATCAGTACTAGAAGCAACGGGCCCTCAGAGACTGGATAAGCCATATGCCACAGTTTGTAGGGAAATTGTGGATCCGATAGTGATGAAGTGGGACATGGCATACCCATGGGGCACTTTATCCACCCTTCTTTCTGTGACCACCATATTACTTGGGATTCAAACTGTTATGGGGTTTATTATACTGCCAAAGGACAGTTTAGGCTGTTTCTGAACATTAGCCAGTAGACACAAATCATTGAGTGTTCGATCTCACCTTATAACCATATTTGATGTCATTGCTGTAATTAATATTCAAAAACTAAAAAAAAAAAATTTTCAAATTAATTGCTTTCCATTACAATTAAAATTGAATCTCTCTTGGCCCAGCAAAATAAAAATATTTGTTAAGAAAAAAGAGAAGAATGGCAATACAATCAACACGAAGGAGAAATCGAAGGGCTTGATATTTCCTTTTTCAAGCTCACCTTTAGTCACGAAACATCTTTATTCCGTTCGGACCTCCGGCAGAGTGTTTTGTGGCCAAAAGAACCAAAAATTCCGACAAAGATCGAGCTCAAATTGAAGTTAAAATTGCATGCAATAGAGCTGTTTACGCCACAGACAAATCATCAACAGCAGCAGGAATCAAACAACACACAATGTGGACCAGAGTTTTGCTTGGCTTCGGCAACATATTTTGGTTACCCAAAAGCAAGGAAACCTTGGCAAACAAATGAAGATGTGAATTTGGCCCAGGTTACAAATGTGTGGCACCAACGGCCAACACTTATGGCCGCAGGCGTTGATTGGCCATGGAACCGTTCGACCGACCGGGTGGTACCGTTCGCCCATTATGCAAACATACATAAAATTTCATTGCCAACGAAGAGAGCATTGGGATGTGGATGGGCTGTATAGTTGCAGTGAAGATTTTTTTGGGGGTCCACTTTGAATGATGTAGAAGATGATGATGGTGTTGCTGCTGCCCCCCGCCATCCCCGCTGCTGCAGCTGCTCTTGATTATGATACAATTTGGTTTGTTCTCTTGCATATGCTGAAACCCTTTGGGGGGTATTCTGGCATCCTTCTTTTTTGGTTTTTGGCAAGAGTGTGCAGCAATTTAACACACTTCAGCGCGTGAATTAAGGGCAATTTGCCCAAATTAAGCAATCTTGGTGGCATTCATGTTTTTATTTACTTTCTTTGGCATTTTTGGGAGTTTTTGCAAAGCCAAAGAATTTAAATAACTTTTTTTGTAATTTCATAAGTCCTTGCTCATAAGGTAAATTTTTAAAACTTTCCTAGAGAAAAAAAAGGACAACAAGTTTAACATTGCTTAGAAAAAAACCACAAAAATATGCATAAAACTAAAAACAAGTAACAAGTTGCCGGACTGCGAAGGGGCTATGGCCCGTCATCGACCGGAGGAGAACGAGGGAATTGCTGGCGTTTGATAAGAGGTCAAAGTACTTTGACAGGGGTCAAAAACGGACACTGTGTCATAGACCGCATGGAGGCGGGCATGGGGATACCGCACAATGACTTCTGTATAAATTGCCTCGGTGAGGACGAGGAGGAGACTATTGAGCAATTGCTTTGATCCTGTCCGGATCTGCAGAGACGTAGGCTCTCTTTTCAGCAGAGCCATCTGGGTCAACTTGCGAACGTACCTCTGATATCTCTCCTGAGGTTTGTTGAGGAAACAGGATGGTTCCAACGGGGAGGCGACACAGGCTCCGGCGTAGGTAGGTCCGTGCTTGCATAGGGAACGGCCGGTTCTTCACCTCCCGCTCGGGTTTCTCCATTCCTCCTCTCTTTTTCTTTTTATTATTGTATAACCTCTAGTACGAGGTCTCACATTTTTCTTCTCTTTCTCTCTAGGGTAGCACCAGGGTGGCATCCGAGTAAAATCACCTTTGGTGGGCGACCCATTCCTAACCTAACCAAACAAGTTATATACCTATTCGGAATATACTTGACTACGATGTTGGAAACCATAGTAGAAGGGATTGTGAAAAATTGCAGCCAAATCGTATAAGAATTGCGCTCTCTAGGGGCTTAGCCGTTTAAATAAGAGCTAAATCAGGTTATAGACTGATTAAGATCATATTTGGCACGCATGCTTAAAATCATAGAAGAAGCCTTGTACGAAATTTCAGCTAAATCAGATAACAATTTCACCCTCTAAAGGCTCAAGAGGTATAATCGAGAGATCGGTTTATATCGGAGTAATATCAGGTTATAAACGGATTTAGACAATATTTCGCATAGTTGTTGGAAGTTTAAACAAATTTCGCATAGTTGTTGGAAGTTTAAACAATCCAAATCCGATAATACTTGCGCCCTCTAGCTGCTCAAGAAATCAAGGTCCGAGATTAGCTTATATGGCATGGACCGATATGGCCCATTTACAATCCCAACCAACCTCAACGACAGACAGGTCTAAATCGACTTGGAATATTAGGGCGGGTTGATTTGTATGGATGAAAAAAAAACAAGTAAAAAGGCGTTAAGTTCGCCCGGGCCGAACTTTGGATACCCACAACCTTAGGGTAATATAAAAACCAACTTTTCGTCATAATCCGGTGATAAATGCATAATTTATGTCCCCATAGCAGCTTTATCGAAACATAATCCGATTTCGACCAAATTCGCACGGATATTGAGAGGTCTAATAAGTAAAAGTCATAGCTCAATTTTATATAGAACACAAGTAAGAGCGTGCTTAGTTCGGCCGGGCCGAATCGTATATACCCTCCACCATGGATCGCGTTTGTCGAGTTCTTTTCCCGGCATCTCTTTTTAGGCAAAACAGGATATAAGAAAAGATTTGCTCCGCTATTAGAGCGATATCAACATATGGTCCGGTTTGGACCACAATTAAATTATATGTTGGAGACCTGTGTAAAATGTCAGCCAATACGAATAAGAATTGCGCTCTTTGAGGGCTCAAGAAGTAAAATAGAGAGATCGATTTATCGTATATGGGAGATGTATCGGGCTATAGACCGATTCAGACCATAATATATACGTATGTTGATGGTCATGAGAGAATACGTAGTACAAAATTTCAGGCAAATTGGATAATAATTGCGACCTCTACAGGCTCAAGAAGTCAAGATCCCAGATCGGTTTATATCGCAGCTATATCAGGTTATGGACCGATTTGAACCATACTTGGCACAGTTGTTGGATAACATAACAAAACACGTCGTGCCAAAATTCATTCAAATCGGATAAGAATTGCGCCCTCTAGAGGCTCAAGAAGTCAAGACCCAAGATCGGTTTATATGACAGCTATATCAGGTTATGGACCGATTTAAACCATACTTGGCATAGTTGTTGGATATCATGATAAAACACGTCGTGCGAAATTTCATTCCAATCGGACCTACACTAATAAGAAGTATTTGTGCAAAATTTCAAGCGGCTAGCTTCACTCCTTCGGAAGTTAGCGTGCTTTCGACAGACAGACGGACGGACGGACGGACAGACGGACGGACAGACGGACGGAGATCGACATAAAATGTAGCGACGATCAAGAATATATATACTTTATGGGGTCTCAGACGAATATTTCGAGTAGTTATAAACAGAATGACGAAATTAGTATACCCCCCATCTTATGGTGGAGGGTATAAAAACCACTTTTCGTCATAATTCGGTGTTAAATGCATAATTTATGTCCCCATAGCAGCTTTATCGACACTTAATTCGATTTTGACCAAATTCGGCACGGATATTCAGAGCTCGAATAAGTACAAGTCATCGAACAATTTTATAGAACACAAGTAAGAGCGTGCTAAGTTTGGCCGAGCCAAATCTTATTTACCCTCCACCATGGATCGCATTTGTCGAGTTCTATGCGCGGTATCTCTTTTTAGGCAAACAAAAAATATTGAATAAGAACTGTTATGCTATTGGCGCTATATCAAGTTGTAGTCTGGCTCGGACCATAAATGAATTGAATGCTGAACATTGTAGAAGTCATTGTGTAATATTTCAGTTCATTCGGATAAGAATTTCGGCTTGTAGGGACTCATGAAGCAAAAATCGGGAGATTGGTTTATATGGGAGTTCTGTCAACCTCTTGATCGATTCAGACCATATCAGACACGTTAGTTAAAGGTCATGAGAGAAGCCGTTGTACAAAATTTGTGCCAAATCGGATGAGAACTGCGCCCTCTAGAGGCTCAAGAATTCAAGATCCCAGATCGGTTTATATGGCAGCTATACCAGGTAATAAACCGAATCGGAATCATACTTAGCGCAGTTATTGGAAAGGATACCAATACACCACGTGCAATATTACCGCTAAATCAGATAAGAATTGTGCCCCCTAAGAGCTGAAGAAGTCAAGACCCCAGATCGGTTTATATGGCAACTATATCAGGTTATGGACCGATTTAGACCATACTTAGCACAGTTGTTGGAAGTGATACCAAAACACCACGTTCAAAATTTCAGTCAAATCAGGTGGGAATTGCGCCATTTAGAGGCTCAAGAAGTCAAGACCCAAGATCGGTTTATATGGCAGCCATATCAAAACATGAACCCATTTACAATACCAAATCGACCTACACTAATAGGAAGGATATGTGCAAAATTTCAAGCGGCTAGCTTTACTCCTTCGAAAGTTAGCGCGCTTTCGAAACACAGACACATAGACAGACGGACAGACGGACAGACGGACGGACATGGCTATAACACATATATAAAATGCCATGTCGATCAAGAATGTATATATATATATATGGGGTCTAAGACGAATATTTCGAGGAGTTACAAACAGAATGACGAAATTAGTATACCCCCATCCTATGGTGGAGGGTGTACAACTATTGGTCTTTTTGGTAGTCATATCAAAATATAGACCGATCTGATCCATATACGACACGGACGTCGAGAAGGCTAATATAATATAACAATAGGACAATAAATGCGCCTTTCATGGACCCAAAACCATAAATGGATAGATCGGTCTATATGGCAGCAGTATCCAAATCTCCACCTATCTGGGCCAAATTGAAAAAATATGTCAAAGAGCCTAACGTAACTCACTGTCCCATATTTCGGCGACATCGGACAATAAATTCCCCTTTTATGGGCCCAAAACCATAAATCGAGAGATCGGTCTGTATGGCAGCTATATCGTCTTGACATTCTGAGTCGATCTATCTATGTCCTCCGTCCGTCTGTCGAAATCCCCATAGCGGTCAAACGCCTAAAGCTAGCCGTTTGAAATTTTGCACAGATAATTAATATCGATGTAGGTCATAGGGGATTTCAAATGGGCAATATCGGTTTAGATTTTGGTATAGCTCCCATATTGACCTATCTCCCAATTTGACTTCTTGAATCCCTGGAAGCCGCAGTTTTTGTCAAATTTGGCAGAAGTTTTTCATGTGGTATTCTGTTACGACTTCCAACATGTGTACCAAGTACAGTCCAAATCGGTTTATAACCTGATATAGCTCCCATATAACCCGATCTCCCGATTTGACTTATTGAGCCCTTACAAGCCAAGCCGCATTTTTCTCCGATTTGGATGAAATTTTGCATGTGGTGTTCCATTACGACTTCCAACAACCAACAACTGTGCTGAATACCGTCCAAATCGGTCTATAACCTGATATAGCTCCCATATAAACCGATCTCCCAATTTGACTTCTTGAGACCTTACAATTTTCATGTAGTGTTCTATTCTAATTCAGCATTGCTGAATAGGATTTTTTGTAGGAAATTTTTAATTCAGCATGGCTGAATAGGATTTTCTGTAGGAAAATTCCAATTCAGCTTTGTCGACTGGGATATTCTACATTAAAATTCCTATTCAGCCAGGATGAATAGAATTTTCTCTTGAAAAATTGTAATTTCGCTAGGCTGAATTCCAACGCAGGCTGGCTGAATAAGATTTTCTCTAGGAAAATTCAAATTCAGCCCGGCTGAATAGGATTTTCTACAGGAAAATTCCAATTCAGCCAGGCTGAATAGGATTTTCTATAGGAAAATTTCAATTCAGCCTGGCTGAATAGGATTTTCTGAAGGAAATTTTCAATTTAGCCAGGCTGAATTGAATTTTTGATAATTTGAATAGGACTTTCGAAAGGAAAGTTCCAATTCATCCCAGTTAAATAGGATTTTCTTTAGGAAAATTTCAATTTAGTCTAGCTGAGTAGAATTTTCTATGGGAAAAATGCATAGAAATTTATTTGCTATGCTATTTTAAGAGAAAATTTCGTTAAAATATTTTTCTATACAATAAAAAAAGAATCTCAAAAAAACCACAATTTTTTTTGTTGATGTGTGTTTCCTTAATGTTTTTTTTTTTTCATTTTTTTTGTTTTCGTAACAATTCGCTTCATTGAAGTGTAAAACAACTTTGACACTTTTTGCTTAATTGACACGAGTCCCCGGATCAGCTCATTTCAGCTGGGCTCTTTCTCTCCCTCTGGCTCACTGCCGATCCGATCCAAGAGTTGTTGCCTATGACACATCGCATGTCAGATATTGAATTACCTCATCTCAAAGATTATGATGTGGCTTATGGTCCATCATCCAATCCAAGTCTGCTATGACAAACAACAAAACAAAACTTCATATGTCCATACCTTAGCCATCCAAAGTCCGAAGAGACGACTACCAACCACTATGGCAAATAGAGGCAACATTAAATTTGAACAAATGTCAATTTGAATTGTGCCACAAATTTAATTGGACTACAACATGGACACAAAAATCTGAAAACTTTTTGCGGTCACCGTTTGAAGGTATTAAATTTCCCTACAAGAAATAATCATAAGTTCGTTTTTTTTTTTTTTTTTGTTTCATGCAAAAGCGGTAATAAGGGTAGTGTGAGGTACAGCGGATCCCCATGGAGAGTGAGAGCTAAAGATTGTGTGTGCCTTATGTTGCCACGGATGCAAAACACGTGCTGGAAGGCAACATTCTGCTGAAGCTAGGAGGAAAATAACTTTTAATTTCACCTATGAATGATGGTGGCTCAAATAAAATGCATGAGGCATATTATAAAATAAAAAAAATTTCAGAGAACCACTTAAATTTGTTATACCCTTCACCATAGCATATGAGTTGTGCTAACTTCATCATTCCGTTTGTAATACCGTGGTATGTAGGGCAAATACCTCATATATATTATTGATTGAAATGAGCGAAAATCCCATGGTAATATCCCATTTTATGAAATTGTAGGACAGACCAACTCCTTCTTGGAATTCGAAATCTTGATCCCCGCATTGGTAATCCCGATATGCTATCACCTCGCTTACAGGGAGCTCATTTTGCATAGTGTTAAACTTTTCAACTTCTCCTATCTTGTAATTTCGAAAAAAAAAAAAAAGTAAAACCAGTAAGGAAAGGCAAAAGTCGGGCGGAGCCGACTATATAATACCACACATCTAACCTACAACTAAAAATTCGGGCAATATATAAATATATATGGAGAGCTATATCCAAATCTGAACCGACTATTAAGCAGATCGTTTTAAAATTGTTGTTACTACGGCCATATAAGTTCAAAACTGGCGATAAATATGTATGGGTGCTACATCCAAATCTGAACCGATTTGGATGAAAATTTTCAGATATGTCACAATCAGTAACAAAACAATCCATGCCCAATTTTCTGCAGATCGGTTGAAAATTGTAGCTACTACGGCCATTTAAGTGCTAATCGGGCGATACATATATACGGAAGCTATATCTTAATCTGAACCGATTTTGATGAAATTCTGCAGATATGTTAAGATCGGTAACGAAACAGTTCGTGCCAAGTTTTGTGCAGATCGGTTGAAAATTTTAGCTACTACGACCATTTAAGTGCAAATCGGGCGATACATATATATGGAAGCTATATCTTAATCTGAACCGATTTTGATGAAATTTTACAGATATGTTAAGATCGGTAACGAAACAGTTCGTGCCAAGTTTTGTGCAGATCGGTTGAAAATTTTAGCTACTACGGCCATTTAAGTGCAAATCGGGCGATACAATGTATGGGAGCTATATCTAAATCTGAACCGATTTTGATGAAAATTTTCATAAATGTTTAAGTCAGTAACAAAACAATCCATGCCCAATTTTGTGCAGATCGGTTGAAAATTTTAGCTACTACGGCCATTTAAGTGCAAATCGGGCGATAGACGGACAGACAGACGGACGGACGGACAGACGGACGGACGGATGGACTCTAATCCTGGCGAGACCATCAGAAAAAATTTTCAGTGGTGGTTTTCCCCTCCTAATGCTGGCAACATTTGTGAGGTACTATGCCATGTAAAACCTCTCTCCAAAGAGGTGTCGCACTGCGGCACGCCGTTCGGACACGGCTATAAAAGCGAGGCCCCTTATCATTGAGCTTAAACTTGAATCGGACTGCACTCATTGAAATGTGAGAAGTTTGCTCCTGTTCCTTGGTGGAATGTTCAAATTTGCATTTTTTGCCATATTGACCGATTTTTCGATTTAAGGTTTTGGGCCCATAAAAGTCGCATTTATTATCCGATTTTGCCGAAATTTGGGACAGTGAGATGTGTTAGACCGTATGGAATTCATCTGCAATTTGGCTCAGATCGATCCAAATTTGGATATAGCTGTCATATAGACCGATCTCCCGATTTAAGGTCTTGCGTCCATAAAAGTCGCATCTATTGTCCGATGTCGCCGAAATTTGGGACAGTGAGTTGTGTTAGGCCCTTCGACATCTTTCTTCAATTTGGTCAAGATCGATCCAGTTTTGAATATAGCTGCCATATAGACCGATCTCTCGACTTAAGGTTTTGGGCCCATAAAAGGCGAATTTATTGTTAGATGTCGGCGAAATTTTGGACAGTGAGTCGTGTTAGGCCCCCTTACATTCGTCTGCAATTTGGTTCAGATCGGTCCAGATTTGGATATAGCTGTCATATAGGCCGATCCGCCGATTTCGGGTCATAGAACCATAAAAGCCACATTTATTATCCGATTTTGCCGAAATTTTGGACGGTGGGTTGTGTCAAGACCTTCAACATCCTTTTTCAATTTGGCTCAGATCGGTTCAGATTTGAATATAGCTACCATATTGACCGATCTCTCGATTTAAGGTTTTAAGGTCCCATAAAAGTCGCATTTATTGCCCGATTTTGCCAAAATTTGGGACAGTGAGTTGTGTTAGGTCCTTCAAAATCCTTCTTCAATTTGGCCCAGATCGGTTCAGATTTGGATATAGCTGCCATATAGACCGATCACTCGATTTAAGGTTTTGGGCCCATAAAAGGCGCATTTATTGTCCGATGTCGCCAAAATTTGGGACAGTGGGTTAAGTTAAACCCGTCGACATATTTTTGCTATTTGGCTAATATCGGTCCAGATTTGGATATAGCTGCCATATAGACCGATCTGTCGATTTAGGGTTTTGGGCCCATAAAAGGAGCATTTATTATCCGATTTCGCTGAAATTTCGGACAGTGAGTTGTAATATAAGGCCCTTCGACATTCCTCTTCAATTTGGCCCAGACCGGTTCAGATTTGAATATTGCTGCCATATACAACCATCTCTCCATTGAAAGTCTTGGTCCTATAAAAGGCACATTTATAATCCGATTTCGCTGAAATTTGACACAATGACTTATGTTAGGCTTTTCGACGTCCTAATTGTATATAGTTCAGATCGGTCTATATTTGGATATGGCTACCAAAAAACCAATATTTGTTCTACAAAATTGAACAATGACTTGTACTTATTACACCACTCTATGTCCGTGTCGAATTTGGTTCAAATCGGAGCATATTTCAATATAGCTGCTATGGGGCATAAGGTATACATTTTTCTCCGTATTTTTATGAAGGGTGGTTTACATATATACCCCGAGGTGGTGGGTATCCAAAGTTCGACCCGGCCGAACTTAATGCCTTTTTACTTGTTTGAATTGTTTTAATTTGAAGTTTCAAGTTCTGTCCCTTTAGCATAATTATGCAAAAATTCGTAATTTTTGACACTTTTTTCCAGAACTATTGCTGTCAATCATTTTCTGATTCGGTGTAAGGAATTCTTTTCCGTGTCTCACTGACTGGTCCATAGCCATGCCATAAGCATACCTTCTTGGTGTTTTTTCGTAAATTCGTGAGTGCAACAAAAAAGGCCAATCAATCATCATTCCAATGAAACACTTTTACTGTTACTATGGCATATTTGTCTTGCCATGGTTGTCGAATGTCCACCATCGATGCTGGGCAATGACAAGAGACGGCAGCTAATGCAGGACAAAAAAAAAACAACATTTAACAAGCAAAGCAACACTTGCAACATGAAACTGGCGTTTTGCCGCCGGTTTTCATGTGTGTGGCCCTTTTTTGTGTACTGGCTCAGATGTAATTCGTATGTAATTAACAACACGCAAAAAAACATTTTTTTTTCAGTTGGCCAAGCACAACGAAAAGGTCCCCATTGCCATTTTTGGTAATGCCATGGGTAATTGGCGCAGATCAATAAACTAAAGCTGCCACTTGGTGGAGGTTTTCGATGTGGTTGACCTTTAGACAAGAATGGAGACTAGCTGAAGATTTTACTACCGACAATTATCCTCTTCATAGTACGAGAGCACCACCTAGGTGGTCCTGGTATGGCATAATTGAGTCACAAATTGCATTTTTAAGTAGTTTTTTCTATTTGACTTTTTTGGATTGTTTTTTTATAAATTAAAATTGCAAATGTGATTGCCACGTTATTGAATAAATAAAATGTAATTTACTTGTCTCGCATTTATAGTAATGATTTAATTAAATGAAGGCTTTGGAATATTAAATGGGACAAATGGCAATCCTATCAAGAAAAAAATTTCTCCATTGAGATTTTGTTTTGTTTTTAAGAATTAAAAAAAAAAAAAATTTTCTTAAGAGAAAAATATTATTACATATCGAAGAGCCTAACGCAGCTCACTATGTCGAATTTCAGCGAAATCGGACAATAAATGCGCCTTTTATGGGCCCATGACCTTTAATTTTTAGATCGGTATATATGGCAGCTATATCCAAATATAGACCGATCTGAACCATATATGGTTGAGATGTCGAGAAGTCTAACATAGATCACTGAGCCAAATTTCAGCGAAATCGGATAACTAATGCGCGTTTTATGGGTCCAAGACCTTAAATCGGGAGACCGGTCTATATGCCAGATATATTCAAGTATAGCCGGATTTTGACCATAGTCAGTACGAATGTCAAAGAGTTGCAAATTTGCCCATGAACATTCCATTAAGGAACAGGGGCAAACTTCTCACACATCAATGAGTGCTGTCCGATTCAATTTTATGCTCTATGACAACAGACCTTCTTTTTATAGCCCAGCCCGAAAGACGTGCCGCAGAGCGACACCTCTTTGGGGAGAAGATTTTACATGGCAAAGTACCTCACAAATGTTGTCAGCATTAGGAGGGGATAACCAACGCTGAAAAATTGTCTGATGGTCCTGCCAGGATTCGCGCACAGGCGTTCAGCGTCATAGGCGGACATGATAACCTCTGCGCTAAGGTGGCCTCCCTGCCAAAGAGTTAAACGCAACGAGTTGAGGCAAATTTCAGCGAAATCAGATGATAAATGTGGCTTAAGGGGGCTTAAGACCTCAAATCGGCGGTTCGGTCTTTATGGGGGCTATATCAAAATATAGTCCGTATACCGTATCTTGTTATTAAACCTGCCTATAAACAAAAGAAAAAGAATCTGTCCAAAATTGAAGCTATTTACTTCTTCTTCTTTAATTGGCTATGACAGAGCATTTGTTCCACTAGCCGAACGTAGAATAGTGTTCCATGTGGCTTGATTTTCTGCGCTCATTCTAAAATCTCTGACACCAAGTTTCGAGGTGTCTCCCACCACTTGATCTTTCCATCGGGCTTTTCTCCCCGGTCTTCCCGGTTTGCGTGTTTGCCTTCAAAAGACTTCTTTGCCGGAGCTTCTTCATCCATTCTGACTACATGACCTTGCCAACGCAGCCGTTGTATTTTGATGCGTGTTACTATGCTATCGTCGTCATACAGCTCGTGGTTCATACGTCGCCTATATTCTCCATTAACGCAAACTGGTCCATATATTTTACGAAGAATCTTTCTCTCAAATACTCCAAGTACTGCCTCAGCTGCTTTCACAAGCACCCATCAGACATGGCTTGAAATACCTTTGAACTTAAAGGGGTATCGAAAGCGGCTTTGTAGTCAACAAAGAGGTGGTAGGTGTTGATTTCTCATTCTCAGGTCTTTTCCAGGGTTTGGCGCAGTGTGAATTTCTGGGCCAGGGTGGATTTACCAGGTCTAAAGCCGCTTTGATAGGACCCAATTATCTCATTGACTTTAGGTTTTAATCTTTCACAAAGTACGCTCTAGAGTATCTTGAATGCGATGGAGAGGAGACATATTCCTCTGTAGTTGGCACATTCCGTCATGTCTCCATTCTTGTGTACGGGACATAGTAGGCCGAGGTTCCAATCATCGGGTATGCGTTCTTCTAGCCAGATTGCTCAGATAAGCTGATACATACGCCTTATCAGTGTGTCGCCTCCAGTCTTAAATAGTTAAGCGGGCAACCCGTTGGCTCCTGCTGCCTTGTTGTTCGAGTCACTGCTACCTGGACCTCATTCTGACTAGGAGGTAAACATTCTATACCATCATCATTGATGGCGGCGAAGAGGATAGCGGTTCAACGTCGGACACTAGCAGTTGGGTAAAATGTTCTTTCCATATCCTCAGCATGTTATCTGTGTCAGTTACCAGATTTTCTCTTTTGTCCCTACAGGAGGATGTGCCTGCACCAAAGCCATCGGTTTGATGTTTAATTCTTTGGTAAAATTTCCGGACTTCATTCTGACTCCTGCATATCTCAATTCGCTCGCACTTTTTCTCGCGATACCTCTCCTACATTTGGCGCCTTGCTGCTGACTGCAGGGTTGCTCTATATGCCGCATTCTTGGCTTCAGTAGCATCTTGACACTCTTGGTTGTACCATGGGTTTCTTGGAGAAGGAGGCTTTCGGTACCCAAGTACGGATTTCGCGGCATTTTCCATGGAGTGGGCAATAGTTTGCCAATGCGCCATTATATCATCGGATCAAGGAGTGCTTTCATGAAGCAGTTGGGTCAGTCGAGTGGAGTATGCCGTTGCCATCTGTTGCGTTTGCAGCCTTTCAATGTCCAGCTTCTGTGCAGTATCAGATCGAACTCTCCTAGCCATGTTCAAACGGGTGCGAACCTTTGCTGCAACAAGGTAATGATTCGAATCTATATTCGCTCCACGGATCGATCGTACATCTAACACGCTGGATGAATGCCTTCCACCGATCACAACGTGATCAATTTGGTTCCTCGTATTACAGGGGTTTTCAATAAGAGCGCTCCAAATTTTTTTTTTTTTAATAAAACAAAAACGGTTTTGTACATCAATGAAATTCTTAATTCCTGTGAAAGTACGTTCGATGCCATTATGTATGGTACTCGATTTTTTTGCATGGCCACCACGGGCACTCTTGCAGAAGTCCAGACGCTGAACCCAATATTCGACGAGTTTCAAGCATAAATCGGGCGATACTGCTGCACTTCCACGTTCGATATTCGTACGAAGTTCATCAATCGTCGCTGGCTTGTTAGCAAGACCATAGACTTGACATAGCCCCACAGGAAATAGTATAACGGAGTGAAATCGATCGACTGAGGCGGCCAAACGACTAGACCATTTCGTGAGATAACATGTTCTCCAAACTTGGTTTCCAATAAATTGTTTTTGACATTCGCTTGAGTTGCTTGTGGCGCAGTCCTGTTGGAACCACATGTCCTGCAAGTCAATATCAACCGACTGGGGCCAAAAACATTGCGTTTTCATTGAACGGTAATGATTCTCATTGACAGTAATGTGCCGGTCTCTATCATCATGGAAGAAGTACGACCCAATGATGCCGCCGACCCATAAATCGCACCAAACAGTAATTTTTATACCCACCACCAAAGGATGGGGGTATATTCATTTTGTCATTCCGTTTGCAATACATCGAAATATCCATTTTCGACCCTATAAACTGTATATATTCTTGATCAGCGTAAAAATCTAAGACGATCAAGCCATGTTCGTCTGTATATCCACCTGTCTGTCTGTCCATCTGTCTGTTGAAATCATGCTACAGACTTGAAAAATAAAGATATTGAGCTGAAACTTTGCGCAGTTTCTTTTTTTGTTCATAAGCAGGTTAAGTTCGAAGATGGGTTATATCGGACTATATCTTCATATAGCCCCCGTATAGACCGATCCGCCGATTTAGGCTCTTAGGCCCATAAAAGCCACATTTATTATGTGATTTTGCTGAAATTTGGGACAGTTGTGTTGTGTTAGGACCTTCGACATCCTTCTTCAATTTGGACCCGATCGGTTCAGATTCGGATATAGCTGCCATATAGACCGATCCCCCGATTTAGGGTCTTAGGCCCATAAAAGGTGCTTTTATTATTCGATGTCGCTGAAATTTGGGAAAGTGAGTTTATTTAGGCCCCTCGATATCTTTCTGCAATATGGCACAGATAGGTTCAGACTTGGTTATAACTGCCATATAGACCGATTTCTCGATTTAGGGTCTTAGGCCCATAAAAACCACATTTATTATTCGATTTTGCTGAAATTTGGAACAGTGAGTTGTATTATGTCCTTAGACATCCTTCATCATTTTGGCCCAGATCAGTCCAGATTTGGATATAGCTGCCATATAGACCGATCCGCCGATGTGGGGTCTTACGCCCTTTAAAGCCGCATTTATTAACCGATTTTGATGAAAATTTGGGAGAGTGAGTTGTGTTAGGCTCCTCGACATCTTTTTGCAATGTGGCCCAGATCGGTCCAGATTTGGATATAGCTGCCATATAGACCGATCTCTCGATTTAAAGTTTTGGGGCCATAAAATGACGCATTTATTGTCCGATGTTGGCGAAATTTGGGACAGTTAGTTTAGTTAGGCCCTTCGACATCCTTCTTCAATTTGGCCCAGATTGGTTCAGATTTGGATATAGTTGCTATATAGACCGATGTCTGGATTTATGGTTTTAGACCCATAAAAGGCGCATTTATGGTCCGGTTTCGCCGAAATTTGGAGCAGTCAGTTAAGTTAGGCCCTTCGACACTCGTCTTCAATTTGGCCCAGATTGGTTCAGATTTGAATATAGCTGCCATATAGACCGATCTCTCGATTTAAGGTTTTGAGCCCATAAAAGGCGCATTTATTGTCCGATGTCGCCGAAATTTGGGACAGTGAGTTGAGTTAGGCCCTTCGACATCCTTCTTCAATTTGGCCCAGATTGGTTCAGATTTGGATATAGCTGCCATATAGACCGATCTCTCGATTTAAGGCTTTGGGCCCATAAATAGCGCACTTATTGTCCGATGTCGTTAAAATTTGGACAGTGGTTGTGTTAGGCTCATCGAAATTTTTCTGAAACTTGGCCGAAATCGGTCCAGATTTGGATATAGCTGCCATATATACCGATCTCTCGATTTAAGGTTTTGTGCCCATAAAAGGCGCATTTATTGTCCGATGTCGCCGAAATTTTGGACAGTGAGTTGAGTTAGACTCTTCGACATCCTCTTTAATTTGGCACAGATTGGTTCAGATTTAGATATAGCTGCCATATAGACAGATCTCTCGAATCATGGTTGTGGCCCAACAAAAGGCGCATTTACTGTCCGTTGTCGCCGAAATTTGTGACGATGCGTTGTGTTATGGCCGTCGACATCCTTTTTTAATTTGGCTCAGATCGGTCCAGATTTGGATATAGCTGCTTTATAGACCGATCTCTCGATTTAAGGTTTTGGGTCCATAAAAAGCGCATTTATTGTCCGATGTCGCCGAAATTTGTGACGATGCGTTGTGTTATCTCCTTCGACATCCTCCTTCAATTTGGCTCAGATCGGTCCAGATTTGAATATAGCTGCCATATAGACCGATCTCTCGATTTAAGGCTTTGGGCCCATAAAAAACGCATTTATTGTCCGATGTCGCCGAAATTTGGGACAGTGAGTGGTATTAGGCTCATCGACATTTTTCTGAAACTTGGCCCGAATCGGTCCAGATTTGAATAAAGCTGTTATATAGACCGATATCTCGATTTGAGGTCTTGGCCCCATAAAAGGCGCATTTACCTACATACCCTTGGTTAGATAATAGAGACAGTCTGCAATCAGACTCACTTAAACGATACATGATGGAATTGGAATCCATGGCCCCCAAAACTGGATGTCGCATAAAGTATACTTTAAACCACCCTTTATATGAAGATCATTATTTTCATTGCAGTGCTAACAAAACCAAATTACTTTAACAGTTTCTATAGATAGGTTCCACTTTCATTCAATTAGTCGGCTAAGTGGACATATAAAGCTTAAGCAATGAAGAAAAAAAAACCCCAAAATTACATCTGTTATTCAAAATTAATTTCATTGCATTTTTTTTATCAGCTTAGGCGCGTCTTAAATGCTTGCATGTGTCATTTTAAGTATTTCAATTTGCTTACAACTTAATAAAATTTTGCCCAAAATTCCCACAGATGGATTTCACTGGAAAGTCTTATTACAGTTTGAGTTCGTTTTTTTTTTGCATTTCGTATATCAGGTTTTGAATTTCAGAACAAATTTCCAGTGATCACTTCATCATTCATTGTCAGGACAAACTGGGGTGATATGCCCGTGGTCATCAGCAGGCAGCGAGAGACAAACTCGGGGACAGACAAGGCCTATAGTCAGCTTCATTCATTAAATCCCTGGCCATTATCATCATCAACAAAAAGCCCAGGCGATGGTTCGGGCTGAGGCTAAGACTGGGGCGACAACGACGCCATCATCATTATCACTGTCAATTGAGTTATCTGCTGTGGCCAAAGGGGGCCTAATAGTCAGGTAGTCATGAATGATCAGAATTTTGTCTCCTTATGACTGGTTATTAACAACTTTAAGCGTTGATTGCATTAAATTTGTCATCGATTTGAAAGCCACTTTTCTTAAGCTGACAGCTGATGAAGATGCAAATCATGCGACGAAGACAAAAGCGACACATTCCCCCCCTCCCAAAAAAAAAAACATTAACGAAAAAAGGCACAAACCAGTAACATTTGCTAGAGTAACCAAGGAAAGTTGTATGGATTTTGGGGGCAACATTGGGCTCTTGTCTCAATTGTCAACCTTTGCTCATCCATCTCAATTTATTAGTTGAACTGTCATTTTATCAATTCTAAATACTTTGGCGGGTATTTGGCTGCAAGGCAAATTAGCAAAATGTCAGTGGTCCATCGTTGGTACGAACACAACCAACCCTCTTTTCTTGATGGCGACAAATTGATCAAGCTGAGCATGAGCACAAGCTCAACTAAAGCCCTGGTAAGTCTTGGTGAAATAATTATTTCACTATCGACATTCCTAAGAAATTTAAACAAATGTTTGCCCATAGAAAAACTAAGAAAAAAGTTTTTTTTTTCACATTTTTGGTTTTTTGAAAGACTTGTGGTTTACCGTTTAAACTTTTCGGCTTGCTCTTTGCCATTATCATTGGCTATTTCATTTTGCTTCAGTTATGGACAATGCCCATTACTTGTCCATCATTCAAACCATTAGACAATGTTATTTTGATAGTATCACTTACTCATTCCTTCGTTCTGGCTCACCCTTTCACCCTTCCAACTGCAAACCCATGACCGCTGTGATTCACACACCCCAGTCCATTTCAATCCATTCGAGCCTGAGAAAATCAGTTCTGCTGTCAATTTTTGTTTATGAATTCGATGAGAAGAAAAAATCCTCTTCGCTTTGTTAAAGTTAAAGATTTTATCAGATTTTTGTTTTGAGTTGTTTTATTATTTATGCTTACTGACATATATGAAAACAAAAAAAAAAAAACAGAAAACCAAAAACAAAAGACATAAAAGGGAACACATTAACACATTTCTTATTCAACTTGCTTACTATGAGCCATCAATGGCTTCTCATATTCCGCAATTCCTTTAGATTTTTTTTTATATTCGATGTCTATCATTTTTGTGGTCATTTTTCCATGAAATTAAAATGAGTTTTAAGTCAAATCATTTTCAAAGTGATCTTTTGTAGTGAATTTTGGTAGCAACAACTCATTCAACAAGTAAAAAGGCCCAGCCGAACTTAACGCTATTTCTTAAAATAACTAAAAATAAACCGATCTGAACAATATACGACATGGATGTTGAAAATCCCAACAAAAGTCACTGTATCAAATTTCAGTTAAATCGGATTGAAATACCGGTCTATATGGCACATTTATCCAAATATGGACCGATTTGGGCCAAGTTGCAGAAAAATGTCGAAGGGCCTAACACAACTCACTATTCCAAATTTCGGCGACATCGGACTATATGCGCCTTTTATGGGCCCAAAACCTTAAATCGAGAAATCGGTCTATATGGCGGCTATATCCAAAACTGAACTGATCTGAGCCAAATTGTAAAAGGATGTTGAAGAGCCTAACACAAATCACTGTCATAAATTTCAGCAAAATCGATAATCAATAAATGCGCCTTTTATGGGTCCAAGACTTTAAATCGAGAGATCGATCCATATGGCAGCTATATCCAAGACTGGACCGATCTGAGCCAAATAGCAGAACACAACTCACTGTCCCAAATTTCAGCCAAATCGGATAATAAATGTGTCTTTTATGGGTCCAAAACCATAAATCGAGAGATCGGTCTCTATGGCGGCTATATCCAAATCTGGCCCGATCTGAGCCAAATTCAAGAAGGATGTCGAAGGGCCTAACTTAAATCACTGTCTTGAAGAAGAATGTCGAAGGGCCTAACACAACTCACTATCCTAAATTTTGGCAAAATCAGGCAACAAATGCGCCTTTTATGGGCTTAAGACCCTAAATCGGCGGATCGGTCTATATGGCAGCTATACCCAAATCTGAACCAATCTGGGCCAAATTGAAGAAGGATGTCGAAGGGCCTAACACAACTCAATGTCCCAAATTTCGGCGATATCAGACAATAAATGCGCTTTTATCGAGAGATCGGTCAAAACACAAAACCATAAATCGCTGGATCGGTCCAGATGGGAGCTATATCCAAATCTGAGCCGATCTAAGCCAAATTGAAGAAGGATGTCGAAGGGCCTAACGCAACCCACTGTCCCCAGTTTCAGCAAAATCGGACAATAAATGCGCCTTTTAAGGATCCAAAACCATAAATCGAGAGATCGGTCTATATGGCAGATATATCCAAATCTGGACCGATCTATGCCATATTGCAGAAAGATATCGAAGGGCTTAACTTTAATCACTGTCCCAATTTTCGGCGATATCGGATCATAAATGCGCCTTTTATGGGTCCAAAGCCTTAAATCGAGAGATCGGTCTATATGGCAGCTTTATCCAAATCTGAACCAATCTGAGCCAAATTGAAGAAGGATGTCGAAGAGCCTAGCACAACTCACTGTCCCAAATTTCAGCAAAATCGGACAATAAATGCGCCTTTTATTCGCCCAAAGCCTTAAATCGAGAGCGGTCTATATGGGAGCTACATTCAAATCTGGACCGATCTAGACCAAATTGAAGAAGGATGTCGAAAGGCCTAACACAACTCTCTGTCCTAAATTTCGGCAAAATCGGCTAATAAATGTGGTTTTTAGGGGCCTAAGACTCTAAATCGGCGAGTCGGTCTATATGGTAGCTATATCCAAATCTGGACCGATCTGAGCCAAATAGCAGAAATGTGTCGAGGGGTTTAACTGAATTCACTGTCCAAAATTTCAGAAAAATCGTATAATAAATGTGGCTTTTATGGGCCTAAGACCCTAAATCGGCGGATCAGTCTATATCAAGATATATTCCGACATTGCCCACCTGATGAACATTGTAGTAGTGTATTTCAGTTCATTCGGATAAGAATTGCACCTTGTAGGGGCTCAAGAAGCAAAATCGGGATATCGGTTTTCATGGGAGCTGTATCAAGCTATTGCTCGATTCAGACCATATTAGACACACACGTTGAAGGTCATGAGAGAAGCCGTTGTACAACATTTCAGCCACATCGGATGAGAATTGCGCGCTCTATGGGTTCAAGAAGATCCCAGATCGGTTTATATGGCAGCTATATCAGGTTAAGTACCGATTTACGCCATACTTAGCACAGTTATTGAAAGTCATAACAAAACATCTCATGCAAAATTTCAGCCAATTGCGGATGAGCCTGGATATTGTCAACTAAAACGAAACCGAATCGTTGCTTGTTTTTCAACATGTCCAAGTCACCCAACATCCCCAGAAAGTACATGCGTAGGTTCCAGAAACAGATTTTCCAGTCTTGGTCCTTATGGTCCTTAAGTAAAATTACTGGAGCCAAAAGTCACATATTGAAGCCGTTAATAAGGTAACCGTCAGGGTAAGGTAGGCGATTGGTTTCCTATTGCAAGTGGACAGTCATAAGAGTCTCTTTGAGATTGTAAGATTACAATAAGACCGAGAAGGCCAACGAGAAGAGTCGACATTTGCAGCATAAAATGAACAATTTTGTGCTTGGGTACCCCTCAAAACTCCGATTTATTCCTCACCATGGGGGAGATATAAACTCAGAAAAAAAGTGTTTTTACGTAACGCTCGATAGAGATATTGCTTTATTGGCATTTGAAAAATTATTCAAAATTGTTTTTATATCAAATCATGTTTTTAATCTTCACGATCACATTCAGTCATAGGCTGTGAACAAACCGAAGGTTATTTTTTTTTTTTGTAGAAATCGATGAATTAAGACATCTATTTAGACATATGACTTTAAACTACGTCCATAGTCAAGTAATTCGAGCATTATCATAATGAATGCATTAAATTTTCATTTTTCAATTTTCAGCTCATTAATAAGTCCATTAAACGCTCATTTTACCATGGTGTAGCACCGTTGGTGGTGATGGCTGCGATGATGGTGGATATAAACATGGGATATAAATGTTAACATGGTTGACAACAATGCCTAAACGCCACAACGCCACAGGTGAACAAAACCAACAGCAACAACAACGGCAACACCAACACCAACATCGACAACCCAGGCAACCGAAATCATGATTCTGCTAAGGCAGCAACTGTGACTGCCACAATTTGAACATCGTGAGACTTTTAAGTGAAACGCTGCCAAGAAAACAGCCGCCACAGCTCGTGTGAACAAGTGCAGCCATAAGACTAGAGCTGGCACAAACCAAGACAACAACTCCTGGCTGACTTTGGCACAAAAACACAAACAGCCTTTGGCTTATTGCTCCATAGCGAAGCTGAAGACCTTAACATCCCATACCCCTCCTTCTACTTCTACTGCTCCAAAATAAAAAAAGTGGATATTTAAAGTTTTGCATTACATTCCATTTAAAAGCCACAACAATTGCTCAGTAGAAACCAAAGAACGAATTCTCTTCATATTCTACCAACTCAGCTTTGGATTGTTGGCAATGGTTGTGTTGGCGACGACCCTTGACATAAGAGTTGCCAGGCTAAGTAAATATTGTGAAAAAATAGGGCAACATTTATACAAAACCAATGGAAGAAACTTGCAAAGCTATCGAATTAAAGCAATCTAATGAAAATTCATTGATATGAGATTAAAAAACAAGTAAAAAGGCGTTAAGTTCAGCCGGGCCGAAACTAACGCCACCTCGGGTATATATGTAAACCACATATTGTCATAATCCGGTGAAAAATGCATAATTTATGACCCCGTAGTAGCTTTAACGAAATATGATCCGATTTAGACCAAATTCGACACGGATATTGAGAGGCCTAAGAGAACCAAATATTGGTCTTTGTGGTAGCCATATCCAAATATTGACCGATCAGAGCCATAAACTACACAGATGTCGAAAAGCCTAATATAACTCATAATTGAGTTTTTAATGGGGCCAAGACTTTAAATCGAGGGATCGGTCTATATGGCAGCTCTATCCGAATCTGAACCGATTTGGGCCAAATTGAAGAGGCATATCGAAGGGCCTAACACAACTCAATGTCCCAAATCTCGGCGAAATTGGACAGTAAATCCGTCTTTTATGGGCCCAAGACCTTAAATCGAGAGATCGGTCTATAAGACTATATCCAAATCTGAACCGATCTAGGCCAAATTGAAGAAGGATATCGACTGGCCCAACACAACTCACTGTCGTAAATTTTGGCAAAATCGGACAATAAATTGGTCTTTTATGCAGCCAAGACCTTAAATTGAGAGATCGGTCTATGTGGGGGCTATACCAAGATATAGTCCGTTATAGCCCATTTTCGAACTTAGCCTGCATTCCATATGCAGGCTAAGTTCGAAAATGGAAAAAAGAATCTGTGCAAAATTTCAGCTTAATATCTCTATATTTAAAGATTGCATCGTGATTTCAACAGACAGACTGACAGACATGTCTAGATTATAGGTTACAGGTTGTACGGCAGCTATACCCAAATACATACCGATCTGAGCCGCATTGAACACGGATGTCAAAGAAAATAACACAGCTCACTGCGCCAAATTTCAGGGAAATTGGGTTGTAAACGCTGTTTTAATGGGCCTATAATCGGGAGATCGGTACATATGGCAGCTATATTGGTTTTTATACCCTCCAGCATAGGATGGGGTATACTAACTTCGTCATTCTGTTTGCAACACCTGGAAATATGCGTCTAAGACCCCATAAAGCACATATATTATTTATCGTCGTGGCGTTTTAAGTCGAACTAGCCATGTCCGTCCGTCTGTCTGTCGAAAGCACGCCTTCTTTTGAAGGAGTAGAGCTAGCCGCTTGAAATTTTGCACAAATGCTTCTTATTGGTGTAGGTCGGTTGGGATTATAAATGCCATATAAACCGATCTTGGGTCTTGACTTCTTGAGCTTTTAGAGGGCTTTTTATCCGCTTTGACTGAAATTTTGCTCAAATCGGTCGATAACCTGATATAGCTGCCATATAAACCGATCTTGGTCTTGACTTCTTGAGCCTCTAGAGGGCGCAATTCCTGTCCGATTGGAATGAAATTTTGCACGACATGTTTTGTCATGATATCCAACAACTGTGCCAAGTATGATTTAAATTGGTTTATAACCTGATATAGCTGCCATTTAACCCGATCTTGGGTCTTGATTTCTTGAGCCTCTAGAGGGCGCAATTCTTATCCGAGTGGAATGAAATTTTGCAGGATGTGTTTTGTCATGATATCCAATAACTGTGCCAGGTATGGTTGAAATGGGTTTTTAACTTGGTATAGCTGCCATATAAACCGATCTTGGGTTTTGACTTCTTGAGCCTCTAGAGGGACAATTCTCATCCAATTTGACTGAAGTTTTGCCCATAGTGTTTTGATGTCACTTCCAACAACTGTGCGAAGTATGGTTCAAATCGGTCCATAACCTGATATAGCTGCCATATAATCCGATCTTGGGTCTTGACCTCTTGAGCTTTTAAAAGGCGCAATTCCTGTCCGATTTGGCTGTAATTTTGCTCGTGGTGTTTTGGTATCACTTCCAACATTTGTGCGAAGTATGGTCCAAATTGGTCCATACCCTGATATAGCTGCCATATAAACCGATCTGGGATCTTGAGTTCTTGAGCCTCTAGAGAGCGCAATTCTCATCCGATTTGGAAAAAATCCTGTACAATGGCTTCTCCCATGGCCTTCAACATACGTGTACAATATGGTCTGAATCGATCTATAGCTTGACACAGCTCCCTTATAAACCGATCTCCCGATTTTGCTCCTTGAGCCCCGAATCGGACTGTAACTTCAGCTCCTCCTCCTCCTCCTCTGTTCATATTCATTATTCTTTGTTTGCCTAAAAATAGATACTGCGCAAAGAATTCGACAGATGCAATCCATGGTGGAGGGTATATAAGATTCGGCCCGGCCGAACTTAGCACGCTCTTACTTGTTTGCTTTTATCCTTTGTTGGCCTAAAACGAGATACCGGGAAAATAACTCGACAAATGCGATCCATGGTGGTGGGTATATAAGGCCCGGGCGCTTTTGCTTGTTTTGTTTAAATTTTCCGAATTTTTGATTTCGTTTTGGCAACTCTCTCTCTCGCACTCTCCACCATTCCCATTCGCATGAATGAGTATGACAACAGCGGCGTTGATGACAACGACAATGAGAACGACGATGAGGATGATGATGATGATGGCTCTTAAGTTATAATTCAATATCACATTTCACTTCCTTCAGGACATCGTAACCAAGAAAGGCCATCCAAATGTTTGTTCCCCCCGGATATTTCATTGCAATCAAACTCAACGAGAGACAGACAGACAGACAAGACTCATTCATTCAGACAACACAGCTAAGAAGCAGGGATTTTGAACAAATATCCAAACGAGAGAAATAAGCCATTGTCAACATTTATTGAAAAATCGTGCCATTTTAATGGCTTTAATGTTGACTTTGTTTTCTAAAAAAAAAAAATAAAAAAAAAAATGTTAAGTTAAGGTACGCATGCGCAGCTTAGTTTAGCGTTTCAGTCAATTCTACCTTGCAAATGTGAATAAATAGGGGGACGGACAAATGTCTTATTTTATAGATCTGCAGTTTGCAGCTATTTATCTCACTGACTGCTCCAAAAAGATAGATGCCATAGATTATGATTATTTGAAACGTTTTGGCGATGGCCAGAATCACTTGACTGCCTGTGACTAGGATTCAATGACATTTAGCTAGAGGGAAGGATAACCAAATGGCTATAGAAGGAGCACCAGCATAATTCCTTGGTTTTTTCTGTACAGTACGCTAAAAGGTTTTCGGGGGCTCCCTATTAATGCGAAAGACTCGTTGCTAGCAAATGTGGTTTACAGCTCAAATTGGTTTACCATCTGTGTTCGACACCGAAGAGGCCAGTTCTGGCCTATGTTTTCCACGGTGGCCTGAGATGGTATACATGGACATGAGTCCACACATTCGTCCTCCATTACGACTGTAGAGAAGATGAAGTTAATGAACGGCCCACTAACAAAATAAGTCCGTTTACGATTGAGGAACTAAGGAGCAGAAAGCTCCTGGTCCCGACGACAAACTGGCCGAGATCTTCAGGCAGATAGCAGATAGAAAACAGACCGAATTTTCTTTTTAGAATGTTTAACCAGTGCCTAGACCATTGCCAGACAAAAGCTGGTGCTCATAAGCAAGGGCAATGGGCACATCTCTATCCCCGTACAGGTCACTCTGTGTGTAGGATACATCTGGCAAGCTTTTGGAGTGACATATAAGGACACGGCTCCTGGTCGTAATCATTGAAGCTGGCGGACAATCTATGAGACAACATGGGACAGCAATGTCCACGGTAGTAGTTCTCAGAGATGTGGTAGAGATATTACAGGCAAAAATGCAAATTTGCCCATGAACATTCCATTAAGGAACAGGGGCGAACTTCTCACATATCAATGAGTGCAGTCCGATTCAGTCCGAGTTTAAGCTCAATGATAAGGGACCTTCTTTTTTAGTCGGATCCGAACGGCTCCTTATTTGAGGATAAGTTTTTACATGGCAAAGTATCTCACAAATGTCGCCGGCATTAGGAGGGGATAAATACCGCTGAAAATTCTATAATGGTCTCGTCAGGATTTGAACCCAGGCGTTCAGCGACATAGACGGACATGCTAACCTCTGTGCTACGGTAACCTCCTGAGATAGTACAGGCAGCTGGGCAAAAAGACTACCACCCTAGGCTTATTGTGTTCTTGGCCACACTGGATGGAAAGAACGCATTCAAAAGCCTCAAAAGGTCTGACATCCCGCAAGCACTCTGACAGTACTTTAATATCCCGGTGTATTTGATGAGAATAGTGTGAAATTGAAAATTATTGAATTTTATAATCAAAATGCGTGCTCTGTTAAGAAATTTCATAGCGCGCTTCCATTCCATTTTACGACGAAGCTCATTTTTGGCTCAATGGGTACGTAAATAAGTAGAATTGTCGTTTTTAGAGTAAAGATCAGCCAGAAGCATTGCAAGAGCTGCCAATGCATCCAGAAAAAGAAAAAGAAAAAAATCCAGTTAAGTGCGGTTTATGGGCTGGTGGTATCATTGGACCGTACTTCTTCAAAGATGATGCGAATCATGACGTAAATGTGAAGAAGATGAGTACTACAGTGAGATGATATTCAACCTTTTTTGTCCAAAATGCAAGAGTTTGACTTGAATGACATGTGGCTTCAACGCAGCACGCGAGCTTGCATCTCAATAAGTCCATTGTTAACTTATTGAGATGCAAGCTCGGTGAACATTTTATTTCACGTTTGGGGCCGGCCAATTGGCCGCCTAAATCGTTGGATTCAACGACCTTGTACTATTTTTTGAGGGGCTATGCTAAAGCTCATGTCTATTTAGACAAGCCCGCTTCAATTGTCCCATTGGGAGGCACCATTGAATCATTCGTGAGATACCGGCCGAAGAGTATTCCAAGATTGGACTATGCCATAATTGGACCATTTAAGGCGCAGTCACGGTCAAAATTTGCGTAAAATAATCTTCAAGCATTAAATTATATGGACCGTACTATCGATTCATATAAAGATTTCATGCCTTTTTCTGAATTTAATGTATTTTTTTTTTTAACTTTCCAGGATAAAACGAATGAATATGAGGTTAAATCAGGAGCGGCACAAGGCTCCATACTTTGTCCGTATCTTTGGAATGCCAGGCGGAACTTTTCTATAAGGATATGCTGATGACATCGCTGCACGGCAAGTGACACGGAAGGTGCAGTGCGCAAGGGCAAAGGACTGGCTTGACTTCCATAACTCGCAATTTGCGTTGTAGAAGAAAAAGTTGCTACTCCTAACTGGAAAAAAAAATTCCAGTGGAAGTGGATAAGCGCATAGACGACATACTGGTGAAGACCAAGAGGTCAGTCAAATATCACGGGATCAGACCGTATACAAAGCTAACCTATGCAGAGCAAATCCGGTACGTGGGAAAAAACGGCGCGATGGCGCAACTTAGTCGATTCATGACAAACATAGGTGGGCTTCCCATGAGCAGACGCAAACTTTTAATGAAGTCATGCAATAGCATAAAACATGGGACTAGACACTGCAGACAGCATGATGAGCGGAATACTCTCGGTACATAGAACGGCGGCTCTAAGGGTCACAATGGCTGCAGGCTCCGCCACAGTGCATACACGGTGGCACATTGTGATAGCCGAAATGGTTCCCATAAAGCTACAGGCCATTGAGCAAACCAGACTCTACACCACGTGGTGCAACATCCAGAGAGGGCAGGATGAGATTCAAACCGATGAGATTCATGCCTCATACGAGAGGAGACTATGAAGCAGACGCAGACTCTTAATGAAGTCATGCAATAGCATGCTCTCCTATGGGAGCGAAATATGGGGCCAGACACTGCAGACATCCTAATCAGCGAAATCCCTGCTCTCGATACATAGAACGGCGGCTCTTTGGGTCATATCATCCTACCGCACCGTAGCGGAGGGTGCAGCCATTGTGATAGCCGAAATGATTCCTATAAAGCTACAGACCATGGAGCGCACCAGGCTCTACACCGCATGGTGCAACACCCAGAGAAGACAGGGTGAGACTCAAACCGATCATGCATGGCTCATACGAGAGGAGACTATAGAGCAGTGGCAGACTCTTAATGAAGCCATGCAATAGCATGCTCTTCTATGGGAGGGAAATATGGGGCCAGACACTGCAGACAGCATGGTAAGCGAAATCCCTGCTCTCGGTACATAGAACGGCGGCTCTTAGGGTCATATCATCCTACTGCACCGTGGTATAGCCTGCAGCCATTGTGATAGCCGAAATGGTTCCCATAAAGTTACAGGCCATTGAGTAAACCAGACTCTACACCACGTGGTGCAACACCCAGAGAGGGCAGGATGAGATTCAAATCGATCATGCATGGCCCATACGAGAGGAGACGAACTGGAGCAACTTTCCAGTTACAATTCCATCAAATCTTATGGAAATACAAATTCTATGAATTCAATAAATCCAGCTCGAGCGAGAGTGATGGCAACAAAGGTGTGTGAATGACATTCGGGCCAGGTGGACCCGAAGACTTATATTTGATGTACGGATGTGGAGAGACAGGAAGCACGGCGACGTCAACTATTACTTTACGCAGATGATCACTGGCCATGGTTACTTTCGGAAATACCTGCATAGAATGGGCTTAGGAAGAAGATGGACTAGGACACAGCGGAGTAGAATATGAATGCGGAGGCCTTAACGGTGCCCCAAGGTAGATAATATAGATATTCAAAAGGTATGAGGTCCACCTCGAAGTAATGGAAAAGTTATTCCAAGGTGGAATTAAGCCCCCAGGGTTGACAGAGGGTTGGTTTTTAGCCGGTACCGTTGGAAAAAAGGGAGTCCGGCATAAGGTGAGAGACATACTTATCAAATGCATGATGGGAAAATGACAGAATGGGAAAATTCTGACCACAAAAAAAAAACAAATGTCGGGGCTCGATTTTTTGATTCTGTTTTAATTCATTTTTATACCCACCATCGTAGGATGAGATTATTTTCATTTTGTCATTCTGTTTGCAACACATCGAAATATCTATTTCCGACCCTATAAAGTATATATGTATATTCTTGATCAGCGTAAAAATCTAAGACGCTCTAGCCAGGTCTATCCGTCTAGCAGTTGAAATCACGCTACAGTCTTTAAAAATAGAGATATTGAGCTGAAACTTCTTCTTATTTTTTCTTTTCTTTTTTTTGTCCATTAGCAGGTTAAGTTCGAAAATGGGCTATATCGGACTATATTTTGATATAGCCCCCATTTAGACTGATCCGTCGATTTAGGGTCTTAGGCCCATAAAAGGCACATTTACTCTCCGATTTTGCTGAAATTTAGGACAGTGAGTTGTGATGGGCCCTCCGACTTCCTTCTTCAATTTGGCTCAGATCGGTCCAGATTTGGATATAGCTGCATATAGACCGATCTCTCGATTTAAGGTTATGGGGACATAAAAGGCGCATTTATTGTCTAATATTGGCGAAATTTGTGACAATGAGTAATGTTAGGTTTCTCGATATCCTTACTCAATTTGGCCTAGATCGGTCCAGATTTGGATATAGATGCCATATAGACCGATCTCTCGATGCATGGTCATGCGTTCATTAAATGCGCATTTATTGTCCGATTTCGCCGAAATTTAGGAAAGTGAGTTGCGTTAGGGCAGTCTACATCCTTCTTTAATTTGGTTCAGATCAGCTCAGATTTGGATATAGCTGCCATATAGACCGATCTTTCGATTTAAGGTCTTGTGCCCATAAAAAGCGCATTTATTGTCCGATTTTACTGAAATTTGGAACAGTTAGCTGTTGTAGGCCCATCCACTTCCTTCTTCAATTTGGCACAGATCGGTTCAGGTTTGAGTATAGCTGCCATATAGACCGATCTCTCGATTTGAGGTTTTGGGCCCATAAAAGGCGCATTTATTGTCCGATTTCCCCGAAATTTGGTACAGTGAGTTGTGTTAGTCCCTTCGGCAGCCGTCTTCAATTTGGCTCAGATCGGTTCAGATTTGGATATAGCTGCCATACAGACCGATCTCTCGATTTAAAGTTTTGGACCCATAAAAGGCTCATTTATAATCCGATTTATCTCAAATTTGACATAGTGACTTATGTTAGGCTTTTCGACATCCGTGTTGCATATGGATCAGATGTTGCATATGCCTCATAGAGCGTTCTTCCCCTTTAATATCTAGTCAATAAGGTCCTAATCTATAAATCCTTGAGTGCCTTAATAGCGTTGTAATGATCCAACTGGCAGTGAAAAACATTGCAATAGCGGACAAATGTCGATTTGCAAATGTTCTACATAGGGCCCAATGGTCATGGCGATCATCGTCATCATCATCATCTTCATTGTCTATCGATATCGACCACCGCCAATTCAAGCAAAAAGCACTTGTGACCATTACAACAAAACTGCAAGTGAGTGGCTGATGCAGAAAGAGCAAAGTGATGCCAATGGGCCAAAGATAGTGCCTACAGTTTAGGTCGAAGCAACGAAGGTTCATAAGGTGAGTTGAAAAGACATGATATTTACCGCCATTTACAACACACCAACAGCAAACAGCTTTGCCACAAGCTAAAGGAGCATGAGGCCACACAAAAAATGGAAATGTAAGAAAAGGGGGAAAAAAATAAAAATAAATATGCGAATGCGCATGCGCGAATGCCAGACCATGGGGAATCAGAAAATCATAAAAATCAATATTAATAATTTATGATTTAATTTTTATGAATTATGACATTTTGAAATGAAACTACGAAAATGATCATAAAATCGCGCCACATTTCCAAAATTGAAGGCGGTTGGCTGGTTGAATGGCTGCCTGGCTGTTGAACAACACTGGCAAAGAAATTGCAGAAAAATTAAGTTATTGATGGAATTGATGAACCAACAGCACCACCACCAACTCCGCCATAGCTGTACAGACCAGCTCCATGCTCCTCCATTACAAAAAAATTAAAAATGCTTTTGTTTGTGGTCCATCTGTTGATGCGTCTTCATGTGATTATTGTTATTATTACAGCTAAAACGGCGCAGGGATTGGGGAAGCTTTTTTTAAGGCCAGACCTGCCTACCCAAGCAGCCACAACAACTTTAAATGATCTGACTGCTCTTGACCGAAGACAACGCGTAGACCACACACATTACTCTTCATGTTGTTGTTGTGGCTGGTGGCTGGTAGTTGTTGCTCAGCATATCAGAATTAAAACCTCAAATCTTGGCTGCTATCCAACTTCCCCCCTTACTACCACCCCTCCCACCAATAACACATTTTCAAAGTGAAAAAAGCACGTGAGAGTGTGACGCGGCGGCAATGAAAACTTTCGGTTCATCATCATTCGAGTTCCGAGTTTCCAAAAGTGTGGCTGAACACACAAAAATTAAAGGCCACGCTTCATAAAAGTGTTGATGTTGTGCCGACAGAGAAATGAACCGCTGTTGCCAAGGCAGCGGCAGCAAGCTGTCTCATGGGAAGTCATCAGGGGTCGCCTCGGCACAGTGTGGTAGCACAATTCATATGAAGTCGTTACACTAGTCTTCAGATTTAGATTCAAGATTCTAATCTTGATATTTCCCCCCCCCCCCCCCCCAAAGAAAAACAAGTCTCGTTCATTGGTCTGGCCCATGGACTTGATGATGTTTCAATTAGGCTAAGCTTAGATGGGGCACCGTGAATGGAATTCACACTGTGCCAGGTTTTGTTTAAAATTGGTAACACAACAAATCGTTAAATGTAGTTAATGGCCCAACTCCTCTCAAACCCCCTTTACCCCATGAAGTGAATTGAACCTCAACTCAACGTTTTTTTTATTATTGTAAAGCAATACGAAACAATAAATTTCATTAAATTGCTTCATTCATTTTAAATGAAATTGAATACGGCAACCTAGCTAAAGACAGCCAAGCAGTCTCGCCGAGTTCATTTGCTTAATGAAAGTCCAATGAAAATTCCCACGAAAGTCATATAACAAGAAGCATGTTCCATGATGATATATCGAACCATTTGACACTTTTTCAAATATTGGATACCAATTAATAGAGGATAATTTTCCAAATATGTAAACTTAAAAGTTTAAACTTTCAAATGATAATACAGAAGAAAATAAATGGTTATCTAAATTACCAAAAAATATTGTAAAAGAGAAGAATACCTTTGAACTTCTAGGGAAGCATGTAAAATTTGCCCATGAACATTCCAAACTTCTCACATATCAATGAGTGCAGTCCGATTCAAGTATAAGCTCAATGATAAGGGGCCTCTTTTTTACAGACGAATCGGAACGGCGTGCCGCAGTGCGGAATCTCTTTGGAGAGAAGTTTTTACATGACATAGTGCCTCACAAATGTTTCCAGGAGGGGAAAACCTCATCTGAAAATTGTTTCTGATGGTCTCCCCAGCATTCGAACACAGGCGTTCAGCGTGGACTTGCTAACCTTTGCGATATGGTGGAATCCTCTGGGGAAGTATTTAGCTTAACATTTTATTTAAATCGTATTGGGTTGCCCAAAAAGTAATTGCGGATTTTTCATATAGTCGGCGTTGACAAATTTGTTCACAGCTTGTGACTCTGTAATTGCATTCTTTCCTCTGGCAGTCATCAGCTGTTACTTTTAGCTTGATTTAGAAAAAAAGTGTAAAAAAAGTATATTTGATTAAAGTTCATTCTAAGTTTTATTAAAAATGCATTTACTTTCTTTTAAAAAATCCGCAATTACTTTTTGGGCAACCCAATATTAACGAGTGAAATGTTTTACTCTAACACCCAATAACTCAAACAGGAAAAACGGCATTAACACAGAATGGTGATTAAAAAACACAAAACCTAAAGTCAAGGGGGCAATGTCAAATAAAGAGGGGAGTATGAACAATTTCCAGACATTTGGATTAGTTGGACCGGAAGAGACCATCCTCGGTTAACAGCAGGAATCCTTTGAAAGTACCCATAACAAGCCTAGTGTGATCCCAAATACCGAAGGCATGAAGACATGCCTTTACTCCGAACAGCTCATAATCCCCCAGTATAAGGGTACTAAAACTACACTTTCCCTAGGACAAGGGTTCCTAGAACTACCCTTCCCTAGAACAAGGTACTAAAACTACACTTCACCTTGGACAAGGCAACTAAAACAACACTTTCCCTTGGACAAGGCAACTAAAATTACCCTTCCCTTAGGATAAGAGTACTAAAACTACCCTTTCCCTAGGACAAAGGAATTAAAAGTACGCCTTCCCTAGCATAAGGATACTTAACGTACCCTTTCCCTAGGATAAGGTTACTAAAAGTATCCTTTCGCTAAGATAAGTTTACCAAAAGTACACTTTCCCTGGGATAAGAGTTCTAAAAGTACCTTTTTTCTTGGAAAAGGACAGTAAAAGTACCCTTTCCTTCGGAAAAAGGTACTAAAAGTACCCTTTCCCTAGGATAAGGGTACTAAAAGTTACCCTTCCCTACGAAAAGGGTACTAAAAGTTAAATTTCCCTAAGATAAGGGTACTAAAAGTACCCTTTCTCTAGGATATGGATACTAAAAGTACCCTTTCCCTTCGATAAGGGTACTAAAAGTACCATTTCCATAAAATAAGGGTACTAAAAGTACTATTTCCATAGGATAAGGGTCCTAAATGTACCCTCTCGCTAAGATAAGTTTACTAAAAGTACACTTTCCCTGGGATAAGAGTACTAAAAGTACCCTTTTCCTTGAAAAAGGATAGTAAAAGTACCCTTTCTATAGGATATGGGTACTAAAAGTACTAAAAGTTCCCTTTCCCAAGGATAAGGGTACTAAAAGTAACCTTTCCCTAAAATAAGGGTACTAAAGGTACACTTTCCCTTCGATAAGCGTACTAATAGTACCCTTTCCATAGGATAATAATACCTAAAGTACCATCTCCTTAGGATAAGAGTACTAAAAGTACCCTCTCCTTAGGATAAGGGTACTAAAAGTGCCCTTTTCCTTCGATAAAGGTACTAAAAGTACCCTCTCTCTAGGATAAGGAAACTTTAAGTATACTTTCCTTATACAACCCTTATCGCAGGGATAAGTACCCTTTCCCTAGGATAAGGGTACTAAAAGTTTCCCTTCCCTAGAATAAGGGTACAAAACGTACCCTTTCCCAGAATAAGAGTACTAAAAGTACCCTTTCCCATCGATAAGGGTACTAAAAGTACCCTTTCCCTAGGATAAGTGTTCTAAAAGTACCCTTTCCCTAGGATAAGGGTAATAAAAGTACCCTTTTCCTAGGATTAGGGTACTAAAAGTACCCTTTCCCTAGGAAAGGGGTACTAAAAGTACCATTTCCCTAGAATAAGGGTATGGAAAGTACACTTTCCCCAGGATAAAGGTACCAAAAGTACCCATTTCCTAGGATAAGGGTACTAAATGTTCCCTTTCCCTAGGATAAGGGTACTAAAAGTACCCTTTCCCCTGGATAAGAGTACGAAAATTACCCTTTCTCTACGATAAGTGTACTAAAAGTACCCTTTCTCTAGGATAACGGTACTAAAAGTACCCCTTTTCCTAAGATGAGGGTACTAAAAGTACCCTTTCCCTAGGATAAGTGTTCTAAAAGTACCCTTTCCCTAGGATAAGGGTAATAAAAGTACCCTTTTCCTAGGATTAGGGTACTAAAAGTACCCTTTCCCTAGGAAAGGGGTACTAAAAGTACCATTTCCCTAGGATAAGGGTATGGAAAGTACACTTTCCCCAGGATAGAGGTACCAAAAGTACCCATTTCCTAGGATAAGGGTACTAAATGTTCCCTTTCCCTAGGATAAGGGTACTAAAAGTAAACTTTCCCTAGGATAAGGGTACTAAAGTTACCCTTTCCCTAGGATGAGGGTACTAAAAGTACCCTTTCCCTAGGATAACGGTACTAAAAGTACCCCTTTTCCTAAGATGAGTGTACTAAAAGTACACTTTCCCTAGGATGAGGGTACTAAACTCATCCTTTCCTTTTGACAAGGGTACTAAAACTACCATTTCTCTAGGATACGGGTATAATAACTACCCTTTCCCTAGGATATGGCCACTTAAACCCCCTTTCTACAGGATAAGGATACTAAAACTACCATTTTCCTAGGATGAGGTCACTTAAGCTACCCCTTCGTTAGGATAAGGGTACCTAAGCTTCCCTTTCCTCAGAATAAGGATACCAACACTACCCTTTTCCTAAGATAAGGATAATGAAGTTATTCCTATCCTAGGATAAGGGTACCAAAAGTGCCCTTTTCCTAGGATAAGCGTACCAAAACTACCCTGTCCTTAGGATAAGGTTACTTAAACAATCCTTTGCCTATAATAAAAGTTCTAAAACTACCCTTTCCCTTGGATAAGGGTACTAAAACAACAACTTCCCTAGGATCAGGGTACTAAAACTATCCGCTACATAGGAAAGGGGTATTTAATCAACCCTTTCCCTGGTATAAGTTTACTAAAATTACCCTCTCCCTACGATAAGGGTACTAAAATTACCCTTTACCAAGGACAATGGTTTTAATACTACCCTTTCTCAAGGGTAAAGGTAGTAAAACTACCTTGTTCCAAGGGTGAGGGTTCTAAAATTACCCTTTCCCTACGAGTAGGGTACTAAAACTACCCTTTTCCTAGCATAAAGATACTTAAACAACCCTTTCCCTAGGATAAGGGTTCTAAAATTACCCTATCCCTAGGATAAGAGTACCAAAATTACCCTTTTCCTAGGATAATTGTACTAAAACAACCCTTTCTCTAGGATAAGGATACTTAAATTACCCTTTCCCTAGGATAAGGGTACTAAAATTTCCTTTTCCCAATTACCCTTTATCAAGGATAAGGTAAGTAAAACTATCTTTTTCCTTTGGATAAGGGTACTAAAACCACCCTTTCCTTACGAAAATTGTACTTAAAGTACCCTTTGCCTATGATAAGAGTACTAAAAGTATACTTTCCCTTTAATAAGGGTACTAAAAAGGGATCGACCAGCAGATTGGTCTATATAGTCCGACCTGGTCCATATTCGGTTCAGATGACCTACTTGTTCCTAGAGAAAAGGTATTTTTAAACTACCTTTTCCCTTTTTGGGCCTCCCGTCATCTGAACCGAATATGGACCAGGTCGGACTATATAGACCGATCTGCTGGCTAAGACCCTTAACCCTTAACTGCAGCATTAATTGACCGTATTTGCTGAAATTGGGAACAGTTAATTGAATTAAGCATTCCAACATCCAAAAATAATCCAGGTCGACCACAATTTGATATAGCTGTCATAAAGACCGATCTTCCGATTTATGGTCTAAAGGTTATAAAAGACTAATTTTTTACCTAATTTCGCTGAAAATTAGAACAATGAGTTGGACTGGGCCTAACCTTGTTTGAAACGGAAGTAGACCACATCGGACGATATTTCAACTTAGCTGCCATATAGACTGATCTGGTGTCATTGGTTTTAGAACCCGTAAATGGAGCATTTATTATCCGATTTAGCTGAAATTTTGAAACACTGAGTTGTTGTAAGCCTTCCGTCATCCGACCAAAATAATATGCAGATCGTACTTTATTTAGGGTAAGGGTACTAAAACTACCCTTTCCTTAAGGCATGGCAAGTTTTTCTAGAAATTTAAATTGTGATTGATATCAAATATTTTTTTGCAAACTCTTTTTTGGTGTAGCTCAGTGTAGGACAAAATAGTTTTAGATTAATATCGGCATTTGTTTGCATCTGAATATGGGTTTAGGAGGGCACGTTACGTGGTCATTTAGAAGTTATTCTGCCCGAAAGCAAACCAAACGGCAGCTAAACTCTTTTTTTTTTTTGGCGGTATTTTGTGCTCATCTTGCAACAACACTAGCAATTTCATCAACACCGGCCAGCCAGCCAAGTTCAGCAGACGCCTCAAAACTCAGCTTCGGCCTACATCAATGATAAAAAAAAAACAAAAAAAAAACGCCAAGAGGGAAGAGTTTCAAATTATTTTTATTAAATTGAAGGTTTTAAGAGTTTTTAGCAAACGTCCCTCCGTCCGTCAGTCCTGTTGCGTCTGGCATTTGCTGATTCCAGCCAGAAGCAGAGTGTGAGAAAAATTATGAGTTCCGAAAAACAGAGGCGACGGGTTTGCCTTTGTGAGTCCATCACAAGACATGCTTGCGCGTTCTGGTGCTGTTGCTCTCGTTTTCATGGACACTCATCTCAAAGAAATGTCTTTATTTGAATGATGGTAATTTCGACGCCTCTGTTTTAATGGCTGAAAGCCAAGGTAAAAGCAATTCCGAAAAGAATTTTGGAACTTCATCTCTTCGCAATTTCCCCCCTTTCGAAGGGGGGAAAGAAAATGAATGTAGACCATAATTTCATGTTTCAACATGACTTAACACACAAAAACAGCATATAAATAAACCGAAAAGACACAAAACAAACAACAGCTAATACAGAAAACATTTGTGGGTTTATTAGGGTGGGTATGACAGAAAAGTCCAGTTTTGAAATTTAAACATATAATTTTAAAAGTTTAGCAATAGAACATAAATAGACTTAGTTTTTATACCCTCGACCATAGGATGGGGTTGTAAAAATTTCATCATTCTGTTTGTAACACCTCGAAATATGCATCAAAGACCCCAAAAAGTATATATATTCTTGATCGGTCCATGTTCTGATATAGCTGCCATATAAACCGATCTGGGGCCTTGACTTCTTGAGCCTCTAGAGGGCGCAATTCTTATCCGATTTGGCTGAAATTTTGCATGAGGTGTTTTGTTTATGACTTCCACTAACTGTGCTTAGTATGACGCAAATCTGTACTTAACCTGATATAGCTGCCATATAAACCGATCTTGGGTCTTGACTTCTTGAGCCTCTAGAGGGCGCAATTCTCATCCGATTTGACTAAAATTTTGCACATGTTGTTTTGGTGTTACTTCCGACAACTGCGCGAAGTATGGTCCAAATCGGTCAATAATCTGATATAGCTGCCATATAAACCGATCTTGGTTCTTGATTTCTTGAGCCTCTAGAGGGCGCAATTATTATCCGATTGGAATGAAATTTTGCAGGACATGTTTTGCTACGACTTACTACAACTGTGCTAAATTAAATTCAAATCGGTCAATAACCTGATATAGCTACCATATAAACCGATCTTGGGTCTTGAATTCTTGAGTCTCTAGTGGGCGCAATTCATATCCGATTGGAATGAAATTTTGCACGAAGTGTTTTGTTATGACTTCCAACAAATTTTCCAAGTATGGTTGAAATCGGTCAATAACCTGATATAGCTGCCATATAAACCGATCTTGGGTCTTGAATTTATGAGCCTCTAGAGGGCGCAATTCTCGTCCGATTTGACTGAAATTTTGCACGACGTATTTTGTTATGATATTCAACAAATGTACGAAGTATGGTTGAAATCGGTCAGTAACCTGATATAGTTGCCATATAAACCGATCTTGGGTCTTGAATTTATGAGCCTCTAGAGGGCGCAATTCTCGTCCGATTTGACTGAAATTTTGCACGACGTGTTTTGTTATGATATTCAACAAATGTACGAAGTATGGTTGAAATCGGTCCATAACCTGATATAGCTGCCATATAAACCGATTTGGGTCTTGACTTCTTGAGCCTCTAGAGGGCGCAATTCTTATTCGATTGGAATGAAATTTTGCACGACGTGTTTTGTTATGATATCCAACAAATGTACCAAGTATCGTTGAAATCGGTCCATAACATGATGTAGCTGCCATATAAACCGATCTTGGGTCTTGACTTCTTAAGCCTCTAGAGGGCGCAATTATTATCCGATTTGCCTGAAATTTTTTACGACGACTCCTCTCATGACCATCAACATACCTGTTTATTATGGTCTGAATCGGTCTATAGCCTGATACAGCTCCCATATAAATCGATCTCTCTATTTTACTTCTTCAGCCCCCAAAGGGTGCAGTTCTTATTCGAATTGGCTGACATTTTACACAGGTCTCCAACATACAATTTAATTGTGGTCCGAACCGGACCATATATTGATATCGCTCTAATAGCGGAGCAAATCTTTTCTTTTATCCTTTTTTTGCCTAAAAAGAAATGTCGCGCCAAGAAATCGACAAATGCGATCCATGGTGGAGGGTATGTAAGATTCGACCTGGCTGAACTTTGCACGCTCTTACTTGTTTTTGCTTAATATTTAGATTATGAATTGGCTCGCGCTATTTGAGATGATTTTTTCTTAGTCCCCCTTTCCTCTAATGTTATAAAGTTCTAAATAAAAAAAATTTTGTGAAAACACTGCTCATGCGTTCCAGGCATTCATTCAACACAGTCACACACAAAAACACACACAAAATCTCAGCTACATATAAAACGCAGGCATAGATCTCAAAAGAGGGTAGGCCTTGCTTTTTATGACCATAAAGAACAATGTTTGTGGCTGTGGCCACAGAGAGCGGATCAAAACACTCATAGAACAGCAGTTGCTGCCAAACAGCCAGAAAGGCCCCATCTCCATTTTCGACTCCACCATAGAAATGAAAACAACACTGCGGCGGCGTTTAGAAAAAAAAAACTCAAAACGAGAAGCCTAATAAAACCCAAAACGAAAGCTTCTGTTGGACCAAATGATGGACTGGATTTTAATTTCCCCCTCCCCCTACTACTACCAACAAATATACACATAAAAACAAAGGGTGTTCATGTTGCCTCACAGGTACGCATGCGCAAACGATTATGATCCATGGTCAGAGCAAAACATTAGTTTGTGGATTTGGAATTTCGCCCAAGGGGGGCAGGGTATGGAACGTTATTCCCATCAAGGAATCGGCATGCTTTGTGCCAATCTTGAGATCACACAAATTTTGCTACGTTTTCTAGATTTCAATCTTCACCGCCAAGGATGAGTCATGCTGTTGGCCTCACTTTCAACTCTATGTGGCTTCAACAACATTTTAGTGAATAAGAATTTCGTATTACGATAAGGAAGAAAATATCCCCAAAAAAAGATATGGCTATCGGAAGTGATTAAGAAATAAGTGAAATTAGCAAAACAAAGAAAACGCTGAATCATCGACCGTTAAATTGGGCAATGGCTTCAAGCTTCAAGTTGAAATGAGACTGACAATTGCCTGCAATCACCACCTTTGACGTAAGAGGACAACTTTGGCATATGACGAAATTGTTGATATTCCTATGCCATCATTGAAAACGAATGAATCAATTTTTCCATTCGTGGAAACATAAACGGTTCACCTCATAGATGTTTAGCTGCTTAGAGTGGCCAGGGGAGGGGGGAATGGGATAGGGTTCTATTGATTTTTCACACCACCCACACATTGTTCATCGTTCATTTTTTACGATCACTTTAAAATAAATAAATGTTCGAATTCATTTTGAATTCCATTTAACAATAAATAATTAAATAAACAACCATTTTGAAAAGTTTCGCTCATAAAAAAAAACCATTAAATCAAAGCGATAGTGGAAAAACAAATCTATAAAGCGATATCATTTTTCCGTTCGAAAAAAAACGCAAAAAAAAGGTAACGCAATAAAGGAAACTCAATATAGAAAACTTTTCTATATTATCTTAATTGAAAATAGGTAAAAGCGTGTAAATCTTATATAATCTTATATACCCTCCACCATGGATCGCATTTGCCGAGTTCTTTGCGCGGTATCTCTTTTAAGGCAAATAAAAAACATTGAATAAGAACTATTATGCTATTGGAGTAGTATCAAGTTGTAGTCAGATTCAGACCATAAATGAATTGAATGCTGAACATTGTAGAAGTCATTGATTGATATTTCAGTTAATTCGGATAAGAATTGCGCCTTGCAGGGGCTCAAGAAGCAAAATCGGGAGATCGATTTATGTGGGAGCTGTATTAAGATATTAATCGATTCAGACCATATAAGAAGGTCATGAGAGAAGCCGTTGCATAAAATTTCTCCCAAATCGGATGAGAATAGCCCCCTCTAGAGGCTCAAGAAGTCAAGACGCCAGATCGGTTTATATGGCAGCTATATCAGGTTATGAACCAATTTGCGCCATACTAAGCACAGCTATTGGAAGTCATAACAAAACACCTCATGCAAAACTTCAGCCAAATCGGATGAGAATTGCGCGCTTTATGGGCTCAAGAAGTCAAGATCGAAGATCGCTTTATATGACAGCTATAACAGATTGTGAGCCGATTTAAATCATAAATGTCACAGTTGTTGGAAATGACACCAAAACACTACGTGCCAAATTTCAATCAATTCAATCCGGACGAGAATTGCGCCCTCTAGAGGCCCAAGAAGTCAAGACCCAAGATATCAAAACATGGATCCATTAAAACCAAACTTAGCGCAGTTGTTGGAAGTGATACCAAAACACCACCCGCAAAATTTCATTCCAATCGGATAAGAATTGCGCCCTCTAGAGGCTCAAGAAGTCAAGACCCAAGATCAGTTTATATGGCAGCTATATCTGGTTATGGACCGACTTGAACCATACTTGGCACAGTTTTTGGATATCATAGCTAAACACCACGTGCAAAATTGTAGCCAATCGGATGAGAATTGCGCCCTCCAGCGGCTCAAGAAGTCAAGACCGAATATCGGTTTATATGGCAACTATACCAGGTTATGAACCGATTTGGACCATACTTCGCACAAATATTGAGAGTAGTACCAAAACACTACGTGCAGTCAAATCGAATAAGAATTGCGCCCTCTAGAGGCTAAAGAAGTCAAGACCCCAGATCGGTTTATATGGCAGCTATATCAGATTCTAAACCAATTTGCGCCATACTTGGCACAGCTATTGGAAGTCATAAAAAAACACCTCATGCTAAATTTCAGCCAAATCGGATAAGAATTGCGCCCTCTAGAGGCTCAAGAAGTCAAGACCCATGACCGGTTTACATGGCAGCTATATCAGGTTATTGACCGATTTGAACCAAAACTTGCAAAGTTATTAGATATCATAACAAAACACCACGTGCGCCCACGAGAGGCTCAAGAAGTCAAGACCCTAGATCGGTTTATATGGCAGCTATATCAGGTTATGCACTGTTTGCGCCATACTTATCACAGTTTTTTAGAATTCATATCAAAAACAAAAGTTAGCGCGCTTTCGACAGACAGACGGACGGACATGGACATGGCTAGATCGACATAAAATGTCACGACGATCGAGAATATATATACTTTATGGGGTCTCAGACGAATAATTCGAGTAGTTACAAACAGAGTGACGA